>NC_092867.1:54046233-54051929 GCF_032062135.1 Pyxicephalus adspersus
CTCCAGCACAGTCACTCACACAGGCCACCTGCCTGTGTCTCCAGCACATCACCTTCCCCGACTGAGCTCCTGGCTCTGTGTTATATCTCCACCCTCAGTGCTTCCTCATCAATTATCTCCCAGGTGAGAGTCCTCCACCTGCCCCTTTACAGAGGAGAGGAATCCTGTGCAAATCTATCTGCTCTCTAATACCTTCCTGCTGGTTGCCTACACATGTTAAGTGAATCCCTGAGCCAACAAACTCACCTACATCAGGCGATATTCAAAGGCTGGGTTGGCAAATCCCAATAAGCCCTGCCACCCCATCTCTTGCAGAGCAGCCAGCTCCATTCTTCCCCCCGGCTCCACCCTGTGCCCCTGCCCGGCCAATGAGTGCCCCCACCCGTCCAACCCGTGCCCCTGCCAGTCCACCCCGTGCCCCTGGCCGTCCACCCCGTGCCCCTACCCGTCCACCCCGTGCCCCTGGCCGCCCATCTCCTAACACATGGACAAGCAATAGACATGCTCTGGAGGTGGGCCGCATTTGCGCCCGTGCTGTGCAGGTGGACCGTGGGGGTGACCCATGGCCGAGGCCAGGAAGTGGGGGTGGCTCGTGGCCAGGCTGCTAGGGTTGGCCGCGTCCTTGGTCGGGCTGATGAAGTGGGCAGGGGCCGGTTTGGACGAACTATATAAGTGGATGCCGGGTGCCAGGTGTGAACATTCTTCACATTCTTCCTGTCATTCTTCACTCAATCCCAGCTGGACCTCTGGTTGACCCTTAAATTTAGATTCCAGCAAGAGATTCTTATATCAAATTTAGTTGGGAGGTCCATCAAATTACCTTAACCAATCCCAATCTAGTGGGGTGTGTGCCAACTGATAGTCATTGTACAGAACCCATCAACATCTTTACAGGTAGCTATAACACATTCCTGAAACGCATTCTTATATTGTTCAGTATATGTCTATGTTAATATTGTTATATTGTTTTGATGTATTGTGTACTAAGTAGTTACTAGATTATTAGAGGGGTTACTACTAATAACTTTATGTCCATGTGATATATATATCATTGATTGAAGTTCCTATGTGTAGATATCAAACAATATTGTTGTGTACTTTGTTTCAACTTGTTTTCCTAATTAAACTGTTTGAATGACTAGCTATCATTTGTGCATGAACCTTCTTTTATTGAATATCTATATGCATTGATAGGGGAGATAATTTCCATATTTATGCAGATAAATATTCCTAAAACAACAACCCCAACAAATATAAAAATATAACAATACAACCAAACTTCTTTTAAAACATATATACAAAAATTTTTTTTTTTAAACGGTACTGCCTGGGCAGATCCCGAGGAGGGTCCAGCCTAAAGTGTTGCTCCATGGCAGACATCCTCCGGTGCAGCCAATACAGGCTATCCTGTCTACTTCCTGGCGGGTGAGGAAAAAACTGTTTGGTCCAAACATTTTTTAAAAGTACTGTCCTTTTAAAAACCAAGCAAATGAAAATATAAACTTACCAGGAGGATGTCTGTCATGTCGCCGGGGTTTGGGTGGCAGTGGTGGCTATGGTGGGGGGCTCGGAAGCTCCTCAGGAGGGCTGGCTGCCTCCCTCGAAGTGGAACTGGCTGTGTTTGTGGAAGGAGCCCAAAAAATAAGAGAGGTAGGTACTGACCAAATGGAACAGTATAACATGCAGCTGGATCTTAAATTGCACAGTGCTAAAAAAATTCTTGTTATGTCATCTCATCTGACAGTTTTGCTGTTTACACCGTGCCAAACATGAAAGAAAGGTTATTCCTGGGGCCAAGCTAATTATGGCTATGGAATTAAAGTGATGGAATTTGTTGGCAATCAAGGTTGTGGGTTTTCACAAGGGACAAACGTGTCAGCCTCGGCCTCCTCCTCCTCCTCCTCTCCTTCATCGGAGGACTCTGGCTGCAGATGTGCAGTCAGCGGGCTCCTCCTCAGGAGATGGCTCCTCCTCCGGGGATGGCTCCTCCTCCACCAGGGATGGCACCTTCTCCACAACCGGCTCCTTCTCTGGGGATGGCACTGGCACCTCCTCCTCCTCCCTCGGGGATGTTGTCTCCTCTTCCTCCTCCTCCTCTTCCACATCCTGGGGGATGGCCAGGCGCCTGTGTGGCCGCTGGATTATTTGCAGCTGGCGTGATGGAGAATTGGCTGTAATAACAAAATTAAATATAGCAAATGAATAAGGGTAGTAAAATGTAGGAAGTGAAAAACAAACAGTTCTAGGCTAAACAATATTACTTTACACAAACAACAAACATTCTAAAACATCCCTAACAAGTCCTTAACAAGAGAAGACAAAATGCCAAACTTACCAGACATGATAGAAATTCACTTGCAATTAGAACTTGTGCAGTCTGTCAAAATGGGCTGTTTGCAATAGCTCATCTCATTATCATTGATCGATATGATCCTTAAATATGTAAAAACTTGCCCTTATATATGCTCAAATGTAAGCGCAGAGATGATAGAAATTCACTTGCACAGTCTGTTACAATTGATCCTTAGATATGTAAAAACTTGCCCTTATATATGCTCTAATATGATCGATATGATCCTTTAGATATGTACAGCAGTAAACAGATATTCCACTTTAGTAGTCCACTATATATATATATATATATATATATATATATATATATATATATATTAAGTATTATTAATATTAATTTATATTATAATAACTATAGTAATTACAATTATATTTTATATATATATATATTTATACATATATATATATATATATATACACACACACATATACATAAGAAGCGTGTGTGTGCTTGTGACTTTTGTGGGAAAATCTAGTGTGATGGCAAAGCCGAGGCTTCGCGCGCGGACAGTCGTAAGATTTACCCACGGGCGGTTCCTCCGATCAGGCATCCTAAGCTTTTATATAGGTGCCTATGTAGAGGAGTTGATCTCGGTTAACTCTTGCCTAACAGAAAAAAAATAAGTGATTTTAAAATATGCTTTTTCTTAGCGCATATAGATGTTTAAAACATTTGAACAGCACAAACATTTTTTTTTTAGGGCTAAGGGTAATATCTGTGCCATTAGAAAGAATGCTTTTTTAGGGGAACAGTGACTTTTAATGCAAGCTCACCAGTGTAAAGCTGTCGGGGATGCGCAGCTCTGGTCGCAAGCTCATTCAGTTGCTGCATTGCGCGACGGCTTCCGATTTCGGATTGCAAATACGGATCCACGAGCGACCTTCCGATTTTGCTTGATGAATCAGGGCCTATATGCGGAATATATTTCTGTTTGGACAGTTTTCTTTCTGACCTGATGGTGGAACTGAAGTACCAGGCTGTAGGACAATGGGATTCTTGGCCAGGTGGAGGGAGCTAAAAAGGCTTGGGATGATTAGAAGTAAATTATCCCAGCTGAAACCCATCCTGGCAATCATGCTGTGCATATAAACTCCCATCCTGCTCTTTCCTGGGCTCCTGTTCTTGGCCTGTGAGCTAAGAGGAGTGCAAAGGTAAAATGGTGAGGTAAAACTTAGACCTTTTTTGGTAAAGGCTGTACTGCTTGGGAATTAGGGTCCTGCGCAGCAGTAGGTTTCCCAGGACTGTGAGTGAGGGAACTAACACTCAGGTACAGGCCAAGTGGCCAGGTTTTATTTTATTGTTCTGTTTGAGTGGTGTATTTTTCTATGTGAATAGGCTTAGTAAATAAACCATAACTGAACTGCTCATTTGCTGTGCCTGGTTTCTGTCTGCTTTACCTATCCTGTGAAGTCACACAGGCCCCACTACCTTGCTTGTCCCTACATATGGTGGAGAATTTGGGCAGCTCTATAAGCAGGTGTTTGGAAGGATAGCATGGAAGAGTTGTTTTGGCACATGCCAATCAACAGCAGGCAAATGCAGAACAAAAACATCCTAATGAACAGTTACAACAAGCATGATTATGTGGTAAAATGGAGAGATAGACAGGCTTTTAGTAGGCAAGATTTTTCAAATGTGAGTAATAATTTTATTATATTTGTATAGTATATTCCTATACTTTACATGGATCAACTAAATAGTGATATACAAACAGCTTATCTCTGTGCTTGCATATATACATATTTGTTCATTTCAAGTATAGTATCAACATAGATTTTTTGGAAAAGTCTGAAGTCCTGATGTGTTTTGCCCTTCAGGGGAGAATTTAGATTAAAGTTTAAATTGAAAATCTATACAATCACAGTAATACAAGGTTAATAAAAATATCTGTGAGACTTCCACACCAATATATCCCAATGAGGAAAAAGGTAGATTATGTATGGTAATACATAGTTCTCCCCAGAGGTTTTTAGCCGGTTGCTCCGCCCGGCTGCATTGAATACCCCGCCCAGCTCTCGGCAGCTTTCATCCTTGGATGCACGGATCTCAGTGAGGCTGCTCTGTGTCATCCGTTCAGAGGATTGCTGCCTATGAGAGGTGAGCACACACAGTTTAGCCTTCATGTGAAGGAGACACAGGCAGCCCCGCCCCCATCTCATAGCACAAGCTCTGCCTGTGAAATGTATCCACCTATAGCTCTGTGTGTGAATTCTGCATCCTCACAGCTCTGTGTGTACAAACCTCCATATCTCCTAAACTGTATGTCACAATGACCTGTAATTTTCAGGGTGTACAGGGGACACTCATAGATTTTTCTCATAGAATTTTCAAGATATGGGGGTCACAAATGTAAAAAGTTATGAAAATTGAACTTTGGGGTTGCTGTTTCAGAGGAAAGTGCAACTAGGTCGTCCGGACGATGGACGACACCGACTGTACACACGGCAGATTTTCGCCCGATAATTGGCCGATGCCGATTAACGGGCGATAAAAATCTGACGTGTGTACGTAGCTTTAGTTATAGTCAAGCTCACTCTTTCATTTGTTTTTTTGCTTTATTTAACAGATTACCATCTACAGGAGGAGGTCGTTGATCCACAGCAGAGAAGCCTGGAGGAGAATACAGGTAATTTGGTTTGTGTGTGTTTTCAGCCTTCCAAAAGCTAAATAATAACCTTCGATCTCTCTATAATATACATATATATATATATATATATATATATATATATATGATTTGTAAAATTTTTGTGGGATATGTTTCTGGTGCAGCCTTCTTTTGGGAATGTCTGCCTGCTTATGGAGTTAAATATTTAAAGTAGAGTCCACTTTCTGTCTGAATGTAAAAAAAAAAATTTTGCCTGTGTGAAATATTGGGGACTTTTGATGTGAAGATTTGTCACCATATTCATTCATTTTGATGTGATATATCATGTGCTTTTGTAGAATATCTAAGTCTGCTGGTTTTTGGTTCTGAAGAGTTTTCACGGGCTGCATTCACTGTGGTGGTAGGCAAGAACCGGTCCATTAGTGTTTATTTTGGGATGTGTTGGAGGGACAGAGCCTTTCCCAATCAGGTGGACATTTGCCATAAGAAGAAGAGGAGACCCCTCAGATTTCCATAAGCAACCCATGTTTAATGTCTAAGAATCAGAATAAATGTGTCTAACATTTGTTGATGTTCCAATGTCAGGATGCCGTCTGCATAATGTCATGGTGACCCACAAAGTTATGTAATATTTTAGTATTTTTTTTTTCCCTTTGTAGCAACCAGTGCAGCAGCCAGCTTCTAAGCTAAGAGGTTGGTTGGCCATTTTGATAGATTAGTGGAGTCAAGGATGTCTGC
>NC_092867.1:54052706-54064674 GCF_032062135.1 Pyxicephalus adspersus
GTCTAGGGACCAAATATGGCACGCCTCACTTCTCTGACACTTGTCTGTAACAGATAAATGTGCTTGCTAATAGGTCTACATAGAAACTACATTTCTGTGGTTAAAATGAAATACTAAGGTGTTCAGCTGTGTATTCTATGCCAAATGTATTCTTGAATGATGTTACAATTACATATATTTTGAAGAGAACATATCTAACATTCCCTGCTCTGTTACTTTTAAGGTCACAGGATATTTGGATAATAAAGTGACCAATGCAGGAATTAAGCAAACTCGGCCAAGCTGCAAAACAGGTTGGTGTAGGATAGGAGCATGTTCGATAATTTATGGTTCAAACAACCATTGTGTAAAAACTAAGGTTCATTTTTTGTGAATTTTTAATGTGCACTTCAAAACAAATAAAATAACCTTCACAAAATCTGGCTTTTAGTTTTTTTACAAATGTTTTATTTTTTTATTCTCCCCCCATAACTGTAAATGTGCAAACCCCAACAAATATAAAAATAAAACACTTTAACATTTTTTTGAAAAACATATCCACAAAATTATAAAGTTTAAAAAGCGGTACTGCCTGGGCATACCCCGAGGAGGGGCCATCCTGAGCTGGCGCTCCATGGCAGACATCCACCTGTGCAGCCAATACAGGCAATCCCGTCTACTTCCTGGTGAGTGAAGAAAAAACAAATAATTTATTACTGGAAGAGTTTGGTCAAAACATTTTTAAAAAGTACTGTCCTTTTAAAAACCAAATAAATTAAACTATATACTTACCAGGAGGATGTCTGCCATGTTGCCGGGGTTTGGGTGGGGGGCTTGGAACCTCCTCAGGAAGGCTGGCTGCCTCCATCGATGTGGAGCTGGCTGTGTATGTGGAAGGAGACCAAAAAAACAAGAGGTAAGTACTGACAAAATGTAATAGTATAATATACAGGTACTTCTTAAATTGCACAGTGCTAAAGTACTCTAGGTATGTCATCTCATCTAACTGTTTTGCTGTTTACACAGTGCCAAGCGAGAAACAAAGGTGATTCCTGGGGCCAAGCTAATTATGGCTATGGAACTAAAGTGATGCAGTTTGTTGGCAATGAAGTTTGTCGGTTTTCACAAGAGACAAACTTGGCTAAGTGACATTTAACCTTTGTCTTCTGTTAAAAGCTGCCTAGACATGAAGCTACGTATACAATCCTAATGATATTTGATGGAATCAAGCCTAACAAACTATATCCTAGTTTATATTCATGGTTCTAAAGAAATGTTCACAATATGTAAAATTGAGAAATACTTACATTCAGATGAGGAACATGTGTCCTGTGGAGGAGGTGCTGGCAAGGGTGCTCTACTAGCTGTAAATAAAAAATAAACACCATAAGTAAAAGTGGGTGGGCAGGACTAAAGTAGATTTGTAAGGTTAGTTAAGGTGAATAGATTAATGCAGGACTTCTAACTGATACTTTTTGCCTTTTGCCCTAAACAACTCATGTCTATTTTTATTCATGCTAGCCAACAACCTAGAAAGAACCTTCATTTGATGCATGATTAAGGACTGGAAGATACATGAAATCCTGCTGAATCTTTCTTTGTATTTGTAACTAAAAATGGTGAAAGTAGTGTGAGAATGTGCTGAATTGCAACATATGTTACAAAAGTTTATTCTAAGGTTAGCTTACAGGCAATCGCCTCTGCCTCGGCCGCCTCCTCTCCTTTATCAGAGGACTCTGGCTGCTGATGTTGGACAGCGGGCTCTCCCTCCAGGGCTGGGTCCTTCTCTAAGGATGGCTCCTCCTCTGCAGCTGCCTTCCCCTCCACGGCTGGGTCCTCTTCTGGGGCTGGCCCCTCCTCCTCCAGGGATGGCTCTTCCTCCTGGACGTCCTGTGGGACTGCCAGTTGCCTGTTTGGTCGCTGTAATATCAGCAGCCACCAGCGTGATGGAGAGTTGGCTGTAATAACACAAACAAACACAAACATCACAAATTAATAAGGGTAAGAAAATATAGGAAATGAGAAACAAACAGTTCTAAGGACAGACAATACTACTTTCCACAAACAAAAACCATTTGGAAAACACTGCCCCTTAACAAGAGGGGAAGACAAAATGCAATACTTAACAGACAGAATGTGATCCCCCACTTCACGGAGGAAATCCGGTCTCTGCTTCAGGTCACTCTAAACATTTTGTAACTGGCTAACACTTTGGAGAGTCCCTGCAGGGTCCACAAAATGTCTGCCAGCCTCTCCAGATTGCGTTGCTTGCCATAAATGGATGGCTGCTGATCTTAGCGCCGCATAAGCATAGTCTAAAGAAAAAGAGAAAACAAATGTTATTTCTTTTTACAACAAACATCTCCTAAACACAACAAATCCGAAATAACTAATTTATTTCTTTCTGGTGCAAATTTACATTTTGTTTGCAATTTTTAACTGGTAATATTGTGTCTAGATATGTATGGTATACTATTACTACGAATCTTCAGAATTCCACCACACTAAGCTACATAATTGAAAACCTAAATATTGGGCTCCTAGATGTAAACTTTATTAATCCTGTTTTTGCTTGAGTGAAGCATAAGTGCCAGACATACATACAATCTATGTGAAAAATATAAGCACAGCTGCATTATGTCTGAAAATGCAGCACATGTGTACTTATTTTGTTGCCACGAAAAAAAAAATACCCTATCTATCAATCTGAGACGGACCTGAATGATTAAGCGTAGGTCCCTCTCTGCAAACAAAGGGCGCGGCATGATGATAACGCAGATTTGAAACTTCGGGTTTACCTCCGCCTACTGAAAAACGTGCATACCTTATGCATTTGCATGTACGCCTACTCTATGCTTAATAACACCTGCATGTACCCACTTTCTTTTTGGCACAAAAGTAGGCGCATATTTCATATTAATATACTTTTTATTTCCTTTTTGTTAGGTTTCCTATTGGAATTATGAACTAACATGCTGGTTTGTACACTTTGAGACAAATATATGTTCTTGCTTTTCCAGCCTTTCAGGGTGTTTATGCAGTTTGAATTGCATGTTAGACCTTGCCCAACTAGATATTGACTTACTCACCTCAGCTTGGTAGTGGAAGCACATAAACACCTTCTTTAACCAGAAGCAATATCATCAATGAATATTGCTTAGAGCCAAGCCCATGACATCATAAATCATAGGAAGACATAGGCAATCTTTTTAATTTAAAGCATGTTGATCAATATGGCCTAAAAAAATCCTCATTGTCTATTTATGCCTACTTCCTATAATTTCTATTTTCTATGTATATGTACACACCTAAATACATGGGTGCATGCATACATACATACACACATTATATATATGTATATATATATATTATATATATATATATATATACACACACACACACACACATATGTATGTACATAGATGAGTGCACATGAAACAAATATACACATGAAAAAAAATCTTATGAAAATGAGGTTCCTTCTCTGGAAAATTTTTCAACTAATAGAACAGTTCACAGGCACATAGCGGTTACATCACACTGAGTTTTAATAAGACAATTGTGCTGTTTTTAGCCAGTCAAAAAAATCGTAGAAGGGAACTGCTTAAATAAAAGCATATTTGAATTTTTTAATCGGTGGTCCTGGGACATTGTAAAGGAGATCACATAAAAACAAACCCCACAAAAAATAAAATACAAAATTTGGACAAAAACTTTATTCAAAATAAACCTATTTGCTAAATGTCACAATAAAATATACAGAACACACAGATAAACAGATAAATAGATAAACAGATAGATAAAATAAACATTCAACATGTAAACCCACACTTCCACCTAAAGCCTAATTTTTTCAAAAATGGCACAACAAATATTGCATTTCAAAAATCTTTACCAAACCAAATTTGGAATTTTGACCTAATAAGGGTGGAAAACTGGATCAGAAAAGATTTATGCAGGACAAACATTTAAAGGTGGTAATATAGACATATTATTGAAATGAAACAATATGGCCACAGACACAGTAACATAGCATTAACATTGACTTCTTGATAGCTAAATGGACATTAAAACATTCAAAGTACAAAAAACAAAAGCAGCTATTGTGCTAAATGGTAAGCAAATTATCAAATGTAGCAACATTACAGATTAGGCCAACAAACAAAACAACAGTGTAAGGAACTTACCCGCCCTGCGAGCCTGCGGTGTCCCTGGGGTTCCCAGCCACAGAGGGAGACCCCTCAGTAGCAAGCAGCATAACCAAGGCTGCTCTTCTGCTCACAGCTTGTCTGTCTCTGCAGGCGGAGGGATCCGCCCTGGACTAATTACTGATCAGCCAGGCAGCAGCCCTTGCATCCCTTTGTGGTTCCTGCTCCCAGCACTGTGCAAGTGCAAAGTAGTGCACGTCCTAGGTGTACTGTGGGAAGAGGTGCGCGTGTTACCATGCGTCCCTCTTGTACCCCCCGAGGGCGTGGCACTCGGCTGCTTCGCCCCAGGGCGGGACATAGTTAGTTTGAATTCCCTGCGGCCAATCAGCTGCAGGGGATTTACTCAGTCTCCCATCAGACAGTGCCAGGTGGCGCAAGGTGATTGGTCATCCTGGCTATTTAAGGAGAGCCTGTCCATCACCCCATTGCCCGCTATAGCCTCTGTTACCACAGTGTGCTTGGGTGTGTCTTTGTGTGTTTAAAACTTCTGCTTGTCATCTCCTCAGTGACACGGTCTGAACCTAACTCTGATTGAACTCTGCCAGCCCTGACCTCGGATTGTTATTGACCATTCTGCCTGCTGCCTGCCCTGACCTCGGATTGTTACTGACCTGCTTTTGCCTTATCCTTCTGTACCTTGCTTGATTGGACTTAACCCTTGCTGTGCTGTACCATTCTGAATAAACCTTATTCAAGGATATCTGGAGTCGGTAGTGGTTTGTGTGCCCAGGCGCATTACAAACAGCCCCTCCTTGAAAAAAAAAAAAAGCAAGTTAGACGACACCCTATATATGCTCATCATTATGCACACAGGTGTTGAAAGTTAACATGCAACTGGGCGTGCACAGTACGTGAAATTTGGCTGTTTGTTTTTTCCAGTTTGACATTCCATAATCATTTATTGATCCGATCCTTTAGATTCGTACACCAGTAAACAGCTATTTTCAATTATATATTTCTAATTATTGATGTATATAAATATATATGTGTATATATAAATATGTGTGTGTGTGTATATATTTATTTATATACATATACATAAATATCTATAGAAGCAAGCAAGAACTTGTGTGTGTGCTTTGAACTTTGGTGAAAAAAATCTAGTTCCCTGGCAAAAGATAGTTTCGCTGATAAAAAAACTTATCACCAGGTGGATCCCCGGGTCCGGCATTGGATGCGTTTAGATAGGCGCCTATGTAAAGAGCTGAAATCAGGTAACTCTTTCTAAACCTGAAAATACTAGGTCATGTAAAAATATGCTTATTTCTCAGCTAAAATAAATATTTGAAACATTTGAACAGCCCAAACATTTTTATTTATGTCTAAGTGAAAGATGTGTGCCATTAGAAAGATTTGTTTTTTAGGGAAACACAGACTTTTAATGCAAGCTCGCCAGTGTCAAACTTCCGCGCAAATACACCAGCACCTCAAATTTGGTTGATAAACCAATCGAAGGCCTCCAATTTTGGATCATGAATACGAATGCCTGAGTGAGCTTTCAATTTTGCTTGGTGAATCAGCCTGAGTGTCACAATTTTGCCTATAATCGAGGTTCCTTATGAACATATTGTCATGGATACAGTGGGGCCATTGGTAAAATCTGTCAGGGGGCACCAACACATCCTGAAAATACTGTACTATACTCACTACCAGTAAGCAATGGTTTTTAGAAAAACCTTGTCCAAGGAGATACTAACAGATTAGGGCACTCTTTTGTGTCCATCCTTTTTTTGAACATCCTGGACTGGATTCGGATACAAGCTGATCTCAGCTATCTTTAAGTTCTGTTTGGCAGAAGGAAGCTGCATTACTTTGCCACAAATAAAGAGATTGTGTTCTTACAAACGTAAATGTGTGTTAGCTGCATTTGCAAATCACCAGATTAAAGTGTTGAATTAAAAGCATTTTTCATGGTGGAACTGGGAATTGAATTGAATATATCACTTCTGGTATAGTAGGGGTTGTATTTTGATTTGCTAACAATAGTCAGTCTTGCAGATATTAAAACATGTGGTAACATAACTCTATGGACTAAAGAAAAATTGTTGATTCCTATATTGAGAATCGTCAGTTCAGGAGATAAACTTGCAGTGCGTCTGGTAATTTTCACCAGTAATTCAGTTATAACCGACCAGTAAAGCATTATTTTTGTGCAGTCCCAAAACATATGTATATATGTGCCTATGCATCCACATGCTCCCCCAACACAATGGTGAGTAATTTGGGGTGAATTTTGCTAATCTTTAAGGGTTTTATACCATGAGAAAAGTTTTTTGGAAGCATTCCCAGTGTGATAAACATTTGGAGGAGTTTATCATTGAGATATTAGCCAACTTCCATTTTTGGCAAAGTGAATGTAAAACTTTAATCATTTTCCCAGGATAGATTGGAATATACAGAGATCCCGCCCTTGCGGATTATTGTATTTTGACTATGCTTCCAAAATTTTTAAGGTAATTTTAAAACTTAAAATATTGAGGATTTCATCATTTGATGAATTTGCCATAATTTATATTTATCCGTAAGGGAAACCATATTAGAGAGGTCGGACATATATTTATAACCGCTATTGAGCCATGCAGCTAGGTTCAAATTGGGAAATAGATATTTATTTGATCTAAGTGGAACTTGTACTTAAATCATCCGTGTAGCAGGAGGTTTTAGTTAAAGTTTTCCAGGCCAATACCATAGCTTTAAGAGTATATAACTTTGGAATCTAAATAGTAGGTGACATAGACAGTGCTACTAAAAAGGCTAAGTAATCTCTTCTTTTAAATAGTGAGTTTTCAATACTTAGCCTTTTCCTATCCATATGAGCTAGGAGACATTTCTCCAATTGGTCAGGTAATGATGCGAGGTGGTAGTCCTGAATAACCAGCAAACCTACCCTTTCTACTTTCTTCTGTCTTACAAGAAAACGGCTAGCAATCCTGGGTTTTTTATTATTCTATATAATAATAATAATAATAATAATTATTATTCTATATAGGAGCTAAAAAATCCTATACATTTTCCGAGACAGATAGTGTCTGGAAAATGTATAGGATTTTAGGTAAAAGGCACATCTTAAAAGCAGCAATTTTTAAGTAAAGGTAGAAAATGATTCCCATGGAGGTCTGTACTATGATAGGATAGAGCAATTCCTAAATATGGGAGAACATTTTGAACCTAGGTGAACAAGAACTTATTGGATATATACCTTGTAAAATGAATGGAATACCAACATTTAAAATGTTACATTTAGATAGATTAATTTTATAATAACTTACTTTGCTAAATTCTGTTATGGTAGACATCCGTGTGTCAAGAGAAAAAAGTGAAACAGTTAATGTCAAAATTACATAGTCGGCAAGTAACCCAATAACATGGGATTCATTATTAATAGTATTTCCTTTAAATAAGTCATTTGATCTAATTCTTTGACCCAGGGGTTCCATAGCCAAGGAGAACAAGATAGGAGACAACAGGCAGCCTTGCCTTGTTCCATTAGATATAGTAATCGCTGGAGAAAGAATATTGGCAATGAATCAGTGAATGAAAATCAGTGAATGAAAGCAATGAATCAGCACCAGTCCTCACCAGATACCAGTCTCCTATCTAAAACTGCAGTCTTCACCTATAGCAAGCCTCCGCTCAGCCTCGGGAGACTGGTTGCGTCTCCCAGCACCTGGATGCCTCCAGGACTTATTGCCCAAGGGATGGTGTCTGGGGATAAGCTGACAGCAAGCCAGGAGCCCACAGATTAAGCAGTACCAAGATTCCAACAGAGCCAAGTCCAGAATGCAGAGCAGAAGTCATACTCTGAATATCTGTCACCAAACAAGGTACACAAGGACAAAACACAAGCAGATTCTGGGTCACAGGCAAAGGTTGGTCCAGGCAGCATAAACTCACAGGGTCAGAAACAGGCAGGGTCAGCAACAGTTAATCAGACGCAAAACACACTCCAGCACAGATTAGCTCAGCTATACACTAAAACAGGCACTGGTGACTGGGAGCAGAGAGGCTAAAAAACCCAGCAGCCAATAGCAGTGCGGGACTGAGTCAGGAGCTGATCAGCCTCTAGAATCCCCTTCACCTGTGTACAGACTAACAATGGATGCTGGGGATGCCATAAAATACATCAGGCTGCACAACTAAAGGCAAGCAGGGGCTGCTGCTATCTTAGTTCTCCTGGCTGCTGCAAATTACATTGTTGGACAGAATAAACAGTGCGCATGCGCACAGCACAGAGTCGCCGGACAGATAAGCATTTCCTAACACATAGGCTGTAGGTTTAGGGTACAAAGCCATGGCTGATAAAATTGAGCCTTTAAATCCAAAGACCAAAAGCATTTCTTTAAGATAGCCCAGTGTAGGCGATCAAACATCTTTTCAGCATTCAGAGTAAGGAATACTGATTGAAGAATTTGAGCTTCAGAGTATTGAAGAAAATTAGGCATTCGGCGTGTCCCATTAGGGGCTTGTCTACCCTTAACAAAACCAACTTGATCTGCTTTAATTAGTAGAGGGGTGGTATTAAGTAGTAGCATACAATTTTATATCCGTGTTTAATATATAGGTCTAAAATGTTGTACTTGGGATACATCTCTACCAGGCTTGGGAATTGTGACTATAACTGCCCTCAGCATCTCACTTGGAAAAGTTGCTAAAAACATAGGGTGGTCATAAATCTTGGTTAAATAGCGAGTTAAAATCTGAGAATAAGATTTATAATATTCAGATGAGAAACCATCTATACCAGGAGACATATTCAATTGGAGAGAATAAACTACTGTCTCAATCTCTTGATTGGTAAAAGGTGGATTGAGTTTGTTTAATTGGTTAGGTGTTAATTTAGGTAGGTTAACAGAATTTAAAAAATCTTAGCTTGAGTAGCTTGAGTGGGTATATAGTATTGACAACATCTTTAGGAAATTCCTTGTGGGTTAATTATTTTAGCTTTAGTACTGGGGTGATGGATATAAGCCAATTTGTTTTTAGTTAGCTTAGTATTCAGTTGATTAGCTAATAGTTTCCCAGCTTTATTTGGTTGGCTATAATACTTGGATTTTAAATGTTGGTACAATCTTTCTTGATTGGCAATCAAAGTAGTCTTAAATCAGACTTACATTTAAAAAGTTCCTCAGAGAGAGACAGTAAAAATTCTATCTACTAACAAATCCATTTGTTTGGATTTCCTTTTTTTTCCTAGAGGCAAGTTGCAACAAAATACCATTCATAGACGCTTTATGTGAACACTATAAAACCATAGGGTCAATTGCCTGTGTGTCATTAAATTTGAAAAATTCTTGAAGGTGAGATAAAATCTTGTTATTGATTACTGGAGAGGTCAGAAGCAATGAATTATTCCTCCAGAGCTTTACAGGGGTGATATTAATATCCTCTTGTATAGAGATTGCAACAGGTGCATGGTCAGACCAAATTATATTTTTTACCTCTGCTGCAATAATTGGAGGGACCAATCAATCCTAGAATAAGATTTGTGAGGGGTAGAAAGAAAAGTATAATCTTCCGATGAATGTAGGCATCTCCATACATCAAACAGATCTTCCCGGGGTAGTAATTGCTAAAGGGTAGATCTGGCTCTACATTTTTTGTTGGAGGCATCCAGAGCAGAATTTGGTAAACAATTAAATTCCCACAAATAACACAGCTCAAAAAAAATTCACTTGCCATAGATTTTTCAATATATTTAATGTATTTCAGGCCTGCTGAATTCAGAAATGACATCAGTTTCATGGAATTGGCTCTATTGCATGTGATAAAGGAATCGGAATAGACAATTTTATCAACAACAAATGTTACACTGATGTTTTGCATATTATATATTAAATGTATCATTATTTTCATTTGCCTTCTTTTTATTCATACATTTTCTTTTTTTTACAGAAATATGAGTTCTTCAAGAAGAAGTTATTAACATTAACATTAAAATGTCCCCAATGTAATTTGCTGCATTTGAGAAGAAACATTACCAAATTTGTGAAACAAGTATATCTTGCATATTTTGGTATTAAACTGGGGGACCAAGATAAGTACTGGGCACCCCGTATGGTATGCAAAACTTGTGTGGAAAAATGAAATACCAAAAAGTTTGAAATTTGGTGTACCTATGTTATGGTGAGAGCCCAAAATTCATTATAATGATTGGTATTTTTGTGCTGTGAATGTAAAAGGTTTCAATCATTACAAAAAAAACAAGTGGGAGTACCCTGATTTGGAATCAGCAAGACGACCTGTGCCGCATGGTGCTGAGGTTCCCATACCAGTGTTCAATACACTCCCTGATATTCCTGTATCCAACATGGAGGATATACAGGGTTTTGGAGTGTAATCCAGAGTTAGCAGTGGAAGTGAATATGAAGAAGTGTTTCATCAAACCAGCAGTTCTCCCACGAAGAGCTCAATGATTTAATACCTGACCTAAATCTGCCAAAACAAGCATCTGAACTTTTAGCATCCAGGCTAAAAGAAAACAACTGTCTGAGACCGGAAGTTAAATGACCGTTTATAGGACAAGAGAGGTGACACTCCCACCATATTTCAGTGAAGATGGAGACTTCTTGTACTGTTTTAACATCCCTGGACTACTAGCCCATTTGGAAGTACCAAAATCCTGACAGCTTTTCATAGATAGTTCCACTCAAAGTTTGAAATCTTTTTTTTTTGCATAATGGCAACTACTATGCATCAAATCCAATTAGTCACTCAACAAAACTTAAAGAAGAATATGAAAATATCAACATGGTCTTACAAAAGCTTTGCTATCATGAACACCATTGGCCTTTGTAAATTCAGCCGGCAAGACCAAGTTTTTTAGACCTGCAAGACCAATCAGGGGAGCGGAGCTGTCAGCTCCACTACCCTGATTGCTCTTGCAGCCCTTTACTAGTTGTATGTGTTCTTGGATAGAGTTTCTCTATTCAACAAGACAGGAGTCCTGTGTTCCCAGATCATGAATGATTCCTGCTCATGAATGATTGCAGCGTGGGAAATATCCTCTGATTTTTCCTATAGATGCGTTTATTAATAAATGCAAGCTGCATGACTAGGGTAGCTCATACCTTCCTCATTCAGACTTCCCCCCCCCTCCCCCTTTTCATACCTACCTCTTCTCCTCCTTCCCTGCCAGCCCCTTCTTACCTTAACCCTTGAGATAGCACTCCACACCATTTTCTGCATTTTAAAGTGGCTGGCAAGCAGCCGTTTATTAACCAAATTAACAATTAACAATTTCTTAAAAAAATACGCAAATAACAATAAACTGAACAATAACAATACCAACATTTAAACAATAAATTACAATAAATAACTAACACCCATAAATAACACAATAATAACCAATAAATACCTATATAAATTAACACTTTAATAACCACCTTTTACAAATTATATTTAACCCTTTAATTTCCAAACCTATTATACTACAAACAACCTTTTGTATCCCACCAACAACTAGGTTGCCGGTCCGGAAGGTGAAGTCCACCGCACCACCACATCTCCAAAATCACCAAAACCACCATACCATTCTGGCCCCTTAGCAGTACAGCACCACCTCAGGGGCCTCCACCTTTTCACCACTTAAAGGGGGTTCACCACCACCATGGGTGCCCCCTACCCATAATTAAACCAGAACTCTCACCTTCCACCAAACCTCAACCGCTCCCACACACCTTAGAAGAAGGGAGGGAGGGTGGGCAATTTCTTCTCTCAAAAAATGTGCTGCACTTCCGTTCCACTCTCCTTTTACCCTCTCCTTACTCCTCCTCTTCCTTTTT
>NC_092867.1:54064816-54075269 GCF_032062135.1 Pyxicephalus adspersus
AGTATCGTGGCTGCATTTATGAATGGAGCCATGAGAATCCTGCTCTCAGTGAGAGATCCCTGGGCACTACAGGCAGAATGAGGGCTTGCCCTCATTCTTACCTTTAATGCCCGGAGATCGCTTACTGACAGGAGGATTCCCACAGCTGTATTTATGAACGCAGCCACATTAATCCTCCTATAGTGATTTCCGATGGACCCATCGGAACTTCAAGGAAATTTTCGGGAGAATGCCAGAGGCATTCTCGCTCATTTCAATTGATTATGGTGCTCAAATTATTTTTAAATGAAGCTACTAGGATAATGTATCTTCCTTGCTGATCCAATTCCACATGAATAGGAGAGAAAGAGACAGTAGAGCTAACAGCTTTCTTTTACTTAGTAAATCCTGAGTGAAACAGATGGGGGAATTTATTGTTGGTTAATTGTGGAGTATTAGCTGCAGTGAAATGAGTTTCCTGTATGCAAATATATCACATTTCATTTTGCCTGCATCTTCTAAAACTTTGCGTTTATTGGGGCTGTTGAGGCCTTTGACATTCATAGAAAAAATATTAAGGACCATAATTTAAAAGGAGTAACTTGCAATGCGTTGCACGTTTCCTTGGTATCTTTATATCTTCCATATTTTTTAGCCAGTGAACCATAAAAAAAAGGACACGAAGAAAAAAATCCTATATAAAAAAACACAAAAAGGACCAAAATCAAGTAAAGAACAAGAATCCTAGGGGTTTCAACATGTAGAATCATACTGCAACCTAATAATGTGGAAATATAGAGAGAACCACTGGGTTTGTCGATAGAATAACATGAAAAACTGTTATATCAGGATAGATGTATTTTAAGATTTATATATACCAAGTTCCTAATAATTTACTGCCTGACTGTGGTGTCTTGATGATATAAATAGTACTATTCTTGGTAAATAGCAACTTAACCAAAAAGCCCCATTTGTTCAGCATTTGGTGGCTTTTAAGGGCTTGTGTAATGGGTAAAAAATTCCTCCTGGCCATAATTGCCGTTTGAGACAGATCCGCAAACAAGGAAATGTGGGCAAACGCATTTGGCAGTGTAGAATTTTTTCCTGGAGAAAGCCATTAGTTGTTCTTTATGTGAGGATAGTGTATACAAGCTAGAACATCTCTGGGTACTTTTTCAGGCAGATGTGCTAGTTTAGGTAGCCTATGAGCTCTATCAGTAATGAGTCCATATGCAGTTGCATTTGTAATCCATAGAGAAATCAGATAGAGGTAGATAGGCAGTCAATTGTGCTGTGGGGATATTTTCATCTATACCCCTTAAGTTAATGTCATTCCTGTGGGATCTGTCTTTCAAGTCTGCAAGTTTCAGTTGTACTTGTTGGAGGTGTTCATGAACCTAATTATGAGAATCCTAGAGAAACAAGCATATCTTTAAGTGTTGTGTTTGACACAGGCAGATCTAAAGAAGGGTAGGTGACAATTGGATTCGTTGTCAACTCATCTACTATATCAGTGCAATTATCTTATCTTCTATCTTTTGTCTAAGCTTTTGAAAATTTTCAATGGTGATGCTGCGCGGGAGCGTGTAGTAAGGTGGTGGGCGCCATCTTGGCTCTTCAACACTGTCAACACTGTGTCAACACTGTTTTAAAAAAATCGGTATGTTTTCTCGAGACACTGGAGCCTCTTTTCTTCCATATCTCTGCTCTGAAGTATGAGGAGTCAGAGGAGGTGAAAATCGCCGGTTTGTGAGCTTCCTGAGGATCAGTGTTGTACCCGGGAAATGTGCCCTAGCAGAAGACGTCCATCTTGGTCAACTTCCCCCCACCAGAATTAAACCCAAATTAAAAAAAATTTGATTTTAACACTTTTATACCTTCTTTACACTTTTTTTAGTTCAGTTATTTACTTTACTAAACAGAATATTCAGTGAGATCTTGTGGCAAAATGGATAAACTACAAGTCACAATTGGTGTGTAGTCCAGTAACAAAGCAATGGTGTTAAGTGAACAAGCGCATGTTGGTGCAATGGTGCAGAGGTTGTTAGCAAATATGGTGGCAAAGGACAAGGCAAACACTGATTATTGCCATCACATCGCTTACTTTATGTCCCATTGTGCATGCAGAAACATAGGAACAAGATCCAGTACATGTACTGTAGCTACTTCGGTGATTGAATCCTACTATGCACACATAACATTTTGATGCTATATTGCTGACTACATAGCTTGTGCATGAGCTGTGTCATCAAGTATGAAATCCAACAGTTCGAATAGTGCACTTGTAAGCCTTAATGGCGGCTTGTTGCTACTGTTAAGGATACTTACTTTATATGATGTATATTTTTTGTGTATAGTTTTTAAAAGAAAATGATAGAAGCAAATGTAACAGATAGCTTTACAAGATATATTACATTTTGGTTCTTACAGAGCTGTTTCTCCAGACATTCTATATAAAACAATATTCTACACACTTATTTCACAAAGAAGAGATTTCTAAGATATGCTTTGAGAATAATTTTTTAGGTTACATATGGATAAAAGGGAACTAATATTTTATTAAAATGTGATCATTTTACATACTTTATTTGAATGTTATGAACAAGGATGGAGTACTAAAACTGTCTTATGATACATGAGTATAAATAATTATAAAAAAACAATATCTATAAGTTTGACTTGCTGATAATACTTTAGTACTAATAATGTTCAATAATTTTCTAGTTAAAGTTTAGTTTCTCCATATGTTTTTGGAGCTGAATACACATAGTTACATTACTGGATATATTACTAGCACAAGATTGGGTTTGTGTATATGGAAATTAGCACATTTGAAATTGCTAAAATTCCAAGTAACATTATGCTTAACTATTTACTTATTTTTTACAATGTGGTAAGGTTAAATACTTTCACCAGAATTGGGATAGAAATTCTTCCCCAACTGTAATTAAGGAAAAATATTAAAGTGGACCTACACTAAAAATGTTACCTTACAAAAAAAGGTAGATAATCCTTTTATAAACAATAAGAATTACCTTTCTTTGGGAGGGGGGGTTAAAACACATTTTTCTTTTTATAAAAGGGCAAAGCCTCTCCCCTTTTGTCTTGATCACTGCGGCAAGACAGAATGGGAGCACAGAGTCTCCTGGGATACATACGTCATGCATCCCAGGAGGCTTCTGGCTGCTCCTTCTGCACATGCCAGATCTCAAAGTTTTTCTTCAATAGAGTAAAAAAACAGTGCCGTTCTCATGCATTTGTGAGATCAGCACTTTTTTTTTTCCCATCTACCAGCCCTGATCTTGCCCCTGTGCAGTGGGAGATTGGGTGACATAGGAAGAAATTAAGCGAAGAGAAAAAAAGATGGTGGTGCTGGTGCTAGAGAATTCCAGGACAATGCAGGACCCAATCCAGAAAACCTCCAGGGGGATCGACGGCACTGTGAAAAATTTTTTTTCTTCAGTTTTCTTCTACTTTAAGGATTAGGAAAATTATTGCATTATGTTTTAATTGTTCAGCAACCCTTTCGAAAACCGTGAAAAGGAAAATGGTCTAGAGTCACACTGAAAAATTCTTGTGACTTTCTCTCTCTCCTGTTTTTTTTTTATTGTAATTTTTTCTTTTTCAAAGAAAAAAAAACAGAATAAAGAAAAAACTATAACAATACAAAAGCACAGGCATAGTACAATATAATAATAGAATTTTAAATCGTTTTCAATAAAAATAATTTAATAGTCAGAGAAAAAAAATGGAAAAGAGGGATTAAGGGGGCATAATAGTGGAGGGAGATAATACTACTGGGAAAAACAGTCATTCAACTAGAAAACAAGGTGGAAATGACACGGAACCGTTTAATAACAACATACATTACGAAAACCATCATAGCCAATTAGTGCCCATTAGAGGAGCTGGGTTTTTTGGGGTGGCTGAGGGAGTGTGGAAAAAAACTCCATCCCATGGTTCCCAAATATTATTAAATACCATCAGGTTGTCCTGTTGGATAGCTATGAGGTATTCCATCAATCTAACATCCTGTATTCTTGAACAAATCCCGAAATGAAGGAGTACCTGTAAATTTCCAATTAAGAGCTATTAGGTTTCTGGTAGCAGTCAGAACATGAGTTGTCAGTTTATGGGCCAGGGGTGGAAGACTGGGTATAGGGAGATCCAGTAGGTAATGTGTCTAATTTAAATCTGTTTGACATTCTACTAGATCCAGTAGCAACTTACATACTTGTAACTAGGGATAAGCGAACAAGTTTTTAAAACTCAATCTCGCACCAAATTCGGCCAAATTGGCCAAACAAGATCCAATTAAAAAAAAAATTAAAAAAAAAAAAGATTGCGGGCTGTGCTGCATTCATTGATCAGCTCGGTGTGCAACCTCTGGGCACTGGAGGTTTTGGACAATCAGAGAGCACTAGAGGTTTTGAATGGGGAGACTTGTCCCCATTTAACCTCTAGTGCCGGGGATCGCACAGAGGATTACTAGGACTGCATGAACAAATGCAGCCCTGAGAATCCACTGCGATCCACTGAGAGTTCATCTGCAGTTCAGTTCCCACGGTCACCGGGCTGATAAGTACAACCTGGTGACCATGGGAGCTTTGCGGTCACAGCTGATTTGAGGAGGCATGCGAGTGCCTCCTAATAGCTGTGACTGCAGGCAAACTCTCAATAGAGTTTCTCCATAGAGAGTTCATCTGCAGTTCAGTTCCCACGGTTATCGGGCTGTACTTATCAGCCCGGTGACCGTGGAAACAGAACTGCAGATGAACTCTCAATTTAGAAACTCCACTGGGAGTTCATCTGCAGTTCCCCTGCAATCCCCAGGGACTGAAGGTTAATTAACCTCTAGTGTCGGGGATCAGAAACAGAAGAATTCCCAGGGCTGCAAGAATTAATGCAGCCCTGAGAATCCACTGCGATCCTGGGGCACTAGAGGTTAATTAACCTTTAGTGCTGGGGATCGTAATTATTTTCTCGATCTTCTGATAGTTTCGTGAAATCGCCAGAGGCATTCTCGCTCATCCCTACCAAAATGGGTTGATTAAATGGTAAGTCCCCAACAATGTGTTTAATTGTACCTCTTTACACCTCCAACAATGATTCCCATGAGAATTAAAAGGTTTGTTATGGGCAGGGGGGAGCTGATGATCGGATGCTAGGTCAGCTCCGAGACTAGCCAGGAGTATCAGACATCCATGTAGGCAATCAGCTAGTGATGCAAGGGGAGAGAGCATGAGCTGGTAGAAAGAGAACCTAGGAGCTGCGGGCAGCTCTTTGAATGGCTGGACAAGCAAAGAAGCAGATGTCTAGGAGTGCAGTAAGGGCAGTTGCAGTCTGGGATAAAGCCAAAATGACCCCCCTCCCCTTCTGAACGCCAGGAGCAGGGAGAGGGCTCCAGTGAGTCATATATCATGTTCAGTGGCTCAGTATCTCCAACTATACAAGAGAATGAGAGGGATCCAGAAGGCTTTCTACAAAAGTTTCAAGTGAATATTGTCACGGCTCCACAAGGCAAAGTGGTGGACCCACTGTGTCACCCACCCTGTGGGTGGAGACGTGCACGGAGCACGGGGTCTAAGCAGTAGCTTTGTCTTCTCAAGAGCCTCTAGAGATGAGGATATTGTGTGGCAAGATACTTCCAGGTTGCCGCCCCCATGCCCGCCAAGGCAGGTGACTGCCAACAAGCAGGGACTCAAGTGTAGTACAAAAGGGAAATCCAGGAGGGTAGTCAGACAAGCCAAACGTTCAGGACCATCAGCGAACAAGGATGGTCAGGAAACAGGCAAGAGGTCAGGACAGGCAGCAAGCAGGAGTAGTCAGGAATGAGAGGGGGTTGGAACACGGAGAATCAGGAACAATAGAGATAAACAACAGTAACCTTGAAGTAGAGCCAATGGAACTCCTTGTTCAGGCAACTTGCTGTTGCTAGGTCACTTTTTTAGGAAGGGGAGATGGGCGTGGATCAGGTGAGTTGCAGACATCCAATCCCACCAGCAGAGGGAGTGCTGTTGCTGGGAAGGTCTTAAGTGTTATTTAGATGTTGGCCGGGAGAGGGAGCGCGTCTGCGGAATACACTGGTTCTCTGAAGGGCTGCAAGGAAGGTGAGCAGGCAGAAGGTGGGGGGTAGTGTTGGTCGAATAGCTCACTATTCGATTCGGCAGCTATTCGCTTGAATATTTGGGTGGTTGAATGTCAAAGTTGAACACCATTAAAGTCAATGGGAGGAAAAGTTTGTTTTTTTCAGCACTGTGTAGAGCTTCTACAGCCTCCAAACAGATGTAAAAATATACAATATAAAAGGATACATAAAAAGATTCATTGTAAAAAGATACATTGTAAAAGGATACATAAAAAGATACATAACACTATTACATACCCCTGTACTTCACATGAAGATTAAAGAGCACCTGTCACATCAATATTAGGCTAAAGCTAGGTACACACTTCTAATAATTATTGTTAGAAAATGAACGATTACGACCGGTCAACAATTGTGCACGATTATACTTGAACAATCATATTGTGCACAATTCTGTGCATGCTGTAACAATATGATCGTTCATATATAATCCACCAACAGTGTCCACACGCTAGATACAATCGTTTGAACGATGCAGGGAGGGACATTTAAAGGAGAAAGTGTACCGCAGAAACATGCACGATCACTGAACGACCGTACACGATAGATAGTGAAAGATCGTCAGCCAATCAGATCCACTGTGGCAGTTGTTCATTTCCAACGACAATCCTTGTTCGTCGGGGGCCTTGGTCACTTTTTTTTAGCCAATCGGTTGTTCATCGGTCGTTCGTCGGTCATTTCTAACGATAATTATTGGACGTGTGTATGCAGCTTTAGTCTACACAGACTGTTTCCCCAGCGTTTAACCTGAGGCTTTTTAAAGCCCATGTTTGAAGTCCCAATGCATTCCCATGGGCTAATCTACACCAGGATGTTTCTTTCAGGCACGTTTTTGAGCGTTATCTTAAACGTTGCTTGCAACATTTAAAAAATTAAAACGCTGGATAAACGCAGGAAAATGCTTCCATTGAACTCAATGGTGGCTTTTTCAAGCGTTTTTAAGCTTTTATGAAAGCTTCTATTGAAAACAGTGGGGGCTTTTATAAACATTTTTAACAGGACTTTGGAATCTGGAAGCCCCCTTTAATAAGGAGACTCCCAGATCTCCACTGCCCCACCCTGGGAATGTACCCTGGGCAGTACATGGGTACATAAATCCCCTTACTCATTCCCTGAAAGGGTTAAAATATAAGTAAAAAATAGGACAAGGCTTTAATGTTAAATTATTTTATTAATGTGTGTGTGTTTGTGTAATTTAACTTTTTTTTTTTTTTACAGGTTATCCCAATGACAGGAGGATTTCCAGGGTTGCAATGAACACAGCCCTGGAAATCCTCCTGACAGTGAGGGATTGCAGGGCACTAGGGGTTAAATGAGGACAAGCCTCTCCATTCACCCCTAGTGTTCTGGCTGAGGTTTTACATTTCTCAGCCATTCAGCACTTGAGATGAATGGGGAGACCTGTGCCTATTCATCCCTAATGCTCTGTGATTGGCTGAGAAATAGGAAATCCTGATGATGCCTTTGCTGTCATCAGACTTTCCCTTTCCTCAGGGAGCAGAGCAATCAGCGGAGCTTTACTATGCTGACAGCTCTGCTCCCCTGATTGACTGAGGAAAGGGAAATCCTGATGATGCCTTTGCTGTCATCAGACTTTCCCTTTCCTCAGGGAGCAGAGCAATCAGCGGAGCTTTTCTATGCTGACAGCTCTGCTCCCCTGATCGCTCCTGCAGCCCTAGAGGAGCTGTGACATGTTCTGTATGTGTAATACATGTCACAGCTCCTCTAGGGCTGCGGGAGCGATCAGGGGAGCAGAGCTGTCAGCATAGTAAAGCTCCGCTGATTGCTCTGCTCCCTGATTGGCTGTGGAAAGGGAAATCCTGATGATGCTTGAGCTGTCATCAGGGTTTCCTATTTCCCAGCCAATCACAGAGCAGTAGAGGTAATGAATGGAGATACGTATCTCCATTCAACCTCTATTGCCCTGGTATTGCTTGCAGTTACAGCTGATTGAAGGCACGTGCTTTCAATTAGCTGTGACTGCAAAGTTCCCACGGTCCGGGAATCCCACAATGACATTATGATTCATAATGTCATTGTCGGATAACCTGTAAAAAATAAAAAAAGAACAAGTTAAAATAAAAACACATACAAATAAATTAAAGATTAATTTTTTTTTTTAACTTTTTTTTTCCCGAATTTTTGCTGTCGAATCCCGTGTTTTTTGGGTCGGGTCTATCCAAATTCGAACAGCTATATTCGGGTCGAATATAGGGACAACTCGAATTTGAACATCAACACTAGTGGGGAGGCACAGGTGACCTGGACTTGCGAGAATCTGTGATAGGAAGGCCAGGCTTTACTTTTTTAGTCATGGTAGTAATGGGCGCCACAAGCGAGGAGTAGTCACGGATGAACAGTCTGTAATAGTTTGGGAAGCCCAGGAACCTCTGGATGGGCTTCAGCACAGATCGTGGCCAGTTTAGAACGGCAATGAGTTTGGCAGGGTCCATCCGCAAACCTTCCCTGATGAATGAACCAGCATCTCCCTGAGGTCTAGTACCAACAAGCACAAGAGAACAACAAAACACCAAGAGCAGTACAACTTATCTTAATAGCAAATGGGGAAGCAGGAACTCTGGGAAGGACAACACACAAGCATTTCCACAGTAGTGAATATCAACCGCATAGCATGAAGTGTGAGGCCAGACTAAATAAAGGAGCAGTATTGACCACCAGCTGCAGCTGAGAGAAGACATGTGCAGCTTGTCTCACAGATCTTCTAACCTCAGTCACGAAAGGGACCGTGACAGTACCCCCCCTTCTACAGGTGGCCTCCGGACACCCAGGACTGACCTTATCCGGATTAGCCCTGTGAAAAGCTTTCACTAGGCGACTAGCAATAACGTCAGTCGCTTGAACCCAAATTCTCTCCTCTGGACCGTAACCCTTCCAGTGAACGAGATACTGGAGGGATCTGTGGAGAATTCAAAGTTCAGTATCCTGGCGATCTGAAATTCTAGATTACCGTCCACCATGACTGGAGCGGGAGGCAAGGAGGACGGTTCTGCAGGTTAGACATATCTCTTCAGCAGTGATTTGTGGAACACGATATGAATTTTTAAAGCCTGTGGAAGTTCAAGACGAAAAGCAACTGGGTTAATAATGGCAGAGATCTTATATGGACCAATAAACCTTGGACCCAACTTCCAAGAAGATACTTTCAACTTAATGTTTCTTGTGGACAACCACATAGAATAACCCACTCTTAGGTGTGGACCACTCATACGTCTCTTGTCAGCCATACGTTTATAGTTGTTGCCCATCTTTTTTAAATTATTTTGAATTTTCCACCAAATAGATGACAAAGAAGAGGAAAATCTTTCCTCTTCAGGAATGCCCGAAGTCTCAGTAACAGGAAATGTGCCAAATTGCGGATGGAACCCATATGCCCCAAAAAATGGCAATCGACTCCTGCCTACGGTTATTTATGGCAAACTCAGCTAAAGACAAAAATGGAGACCCCTCCTCCTGATTTTCTGAGACAAAACATCTCAAATAAGTCTCCAGATTCTGGTTAGTGCGTTCAGTCTGTCCGTTCGACTGAGGATGAAAGGCCGAAGAGAAGGACAATTGTACCCCCAGGCGAGTGCAGAACGCCTTCCAGAATTTGGAAGTCCCCCTATCAGACACCACATCTGAGGGAATACCGTGTAGCTTCACAATGTTCCATGAATCCATAGATAAATGAGTCCAAGGTCGGGATGGGATTGACAACGAAAGTAGGGATCCTGAAGACCGAGTATGTGTCACCTTAGCACGAGCACAAGTACTACACGCTGACACATAGCCCTCAACACATTTACGCAACCCCGGCCACCAGAATCTACGAGAGATGAGATCGACCGTGGATCTGCTCCCAGGGTGTCCTGTAAGGACTGTACAGTGGTGTTTCTCAAACACCTTGTGTCGTAATTCGTAAAGAACAAACAACTTCCCCGAAGGACAAGAATCCGGTGCATCTCCCTGGGCCTCCAATACCTCTGCCTCCAGATCAGGATAAAGGGCGGATATTACTACCCCTTCAGACAATATCGGACCAGGATCTTCCAAATCACCCCCCCAGGAAAGCTACGGGACAAAGCGTCTGCCTTGATGTTTCCTTACCCCAGGGCGATAGGTGATAATGAAATTGAACCTGGTAAAAAACAACGACCATCTGGCCTGTCTTGGGTTCAGACGTTTAGCCGACTCAATATACGCCAGACTTTTGTGATCGGTAATTACCGTAATAGGATGAATCTCTCCTTCCAACCAATGACGCCATTCCTCAAAAGCCAAGTTAATGGCCAGCAACTCTCTATTACCTACATCATAATTTTTCTC
>NC_092867.1:54075405-54111411 GCF_032062135.1 Pyxicephalus adspersus
TATAGGAGCAGAAGCAAAACATTCCTTAACAGCTGAAAAGGCTTGTAATGCCGCATCTGACCAGACTGAGAAATCTGAACCTCTCCTCGTCATGTCTGTTAAAGGTCTAACCACAGTCGAGTAATTCAAAATAAATTTACGGTAGTAATTGGTGAACCCCAAAAATGGCATAAGTGCTTACAGATTTTCAGATCGATCCCAGTCCAACACCGCACGGACTTTTTCAGGATCCATACGAAAACCTGAAGATGAGATTAAGTAACCCAGGAACTGCACCTCCGGAACTGCAAAAACACACTTCTCCATCTTCGCATACAATTTATTCTTTTAGGTTCTGTAACACTTGATTCATGTGATCCTGATGAGTCTCTATGTCTGGAGAATAAATTAGTATATCATCCAGATACACCACAACAAACCTGCCCACCAGAAGATGGAAGATGTCAATAATGAAATGTTGAAAAACCACAGGCGCATTGGTTAACCCAAACAGCATGACCATATTCCTAAAATGACCCTCAGGGGTATTAAAGGCCGTCTTCCATTCGTCCCCCTCCTTGATCCTTACCAGATTATATGCTTCTCAAATCCAATTTAGAGAACACCTTGGCACTAAAAATATGAATAAACAAATCAGGGAATAAAGGAAGGGGTAAGGATCACGGACAGTAATACGTTTGAGCTCACGGAAGTCTAAACATGGCCTAGGAGTTCTGTCCTTTTTCTTAACAAAGAAAAATCCTGCAGCTACTGGAGATTTGGAAGGTCTAATATGATCTTTAGCCAAACTCTCGGCGATATACTCTCGCATGGCCGCTCTCTCAGGTTCGGAAAGATTATACAACCGAGACTTGGGCAGCTTAGCTCCGGGAATAAGGATGATGGGGCAATCATACTTCTGATGTGGAGGTAACTCCTGATCTCCATTCTCAGAGAATACATCAGAAAATTCAGAAATAAATGAGGGAAAAACCTTAGTGGTTACCACAGAAAGTGATGTGTTAAGACAGTTGTCTATGCAATAATCACTCCAATCAAGAATTTGTCTCGCTTGCCAATCGATGGTAGGATTATGTTTGCTTAACCATGGTAAACCTAGCACCAAAGGAGCAGGCAGACCCTCCAGCACAAAACACAAGATGAATTCTTGATGAAAATCACCCACTTTTAAACGGATGTCCTGCACTATTTGTGAAAAACATTTCTGCGTGAGTGGAGCAGAATCAATAGCAAACTCGAGATATTTTTGTCTAATGCACTTGTTGTCAACACATGCATACGGATGAACTGACCATCAACTAAGTCAGTGATTTTCAACCACTGTGCCGCGGCACACTAGTGTGCCATGAGGGATCTTTAGGTGTACTGTGGGAAATTATCCAATTATCATTGTCGAGTGTCTGTGCTGCAGTGACTCGCAGAGTAATGTAATACTCTTCCATGTCATTGGGTGGCAGTAGGTAACATAGTTTTCTTGTTCATTCATAGAGACAAAAGAATTAGCTACAGAGTGTCATTTTGTAACATTTTTGATTTGTGGTGTGCCGCAGGATTTTTTCAATGTAAAAAAATGTGCCGTGGCTCAAAAAAGTTGAAAAACACTGAACTAAGTTAACCCCTGCCCCACTGTCAAAAAACACTTAAATTCCCACAGTTTTGGAGTCTAGCGCCACCTTGGCAGACAGGAGAAATCAGGTACTACCGTTAAATGACAACAGTAAATTCTCTGATTCCCCGCCCAGACCACCAAGAGTGTGATGAGGACTAAACACAATTTTTTTTTGTTTTCACCTAGGCGCTGAACATATGGACAAATGTTAACAAAATGTCCCCTTTTTCCACAGAAAAAGCAGAGTCTCTTCTTATGCCTGAAGTTCTTAGCCGCAGGTCCAAAGGTAGCTCCCCCCAACTGCAAAGGTTTATCACCGAACATGCACTCAAGAGTATCTCCACCCAAAGTGTCAGAAGAGGCCACCATCTTATATGATAGTAAGTCCTGAGATTGAGAAACCTTAGATGTCTCCCTCAGGCGTCTATCCATACGTACAGCAAGGGACATACTCGCGTCTACTGTCTCAGGATATTCGTGGAACGCCAATGCATCCTTCAGGCTTTCGGATAACCCTTGACAAAATTGACTACAGAGAGCTGGATCATTCCACTCCTTATCCGTAGCCCATCTCCTAAATTCAGAGCAATAGGTCTCCGCAGAACGCTTTCCCTGCCGTAAGCCATGTAACCTGGTCTCGGCCAGGGTGATCAGATCTGGGTCATCATAGATGAGGCCTAGAGCTCTGAAAAATTTGTCTACCAACCAGAGGGACTGAAATCCAGTCGGCAACGAAAAAGCCTAAGACTGAGCATCACCTTTAGGTAGAGAAATGATAATAGCCGCTCTTTGACTCTTGTCCCCAGAAGAATGTGGCCAGAGTTTAAAAAATAATTTGTAAGACTCCCTATACCAAATTAAATTGTTGCTTCCCCCGGAAAATCTGTCCGGGAGCGCCACCTTGGGTTTAGGACAGGCCTGATTCCTGCTGTCACAACCAGCTGCCTGTGGTCTCTGTATGTATGAGACGGTCGTGCCGAGGTCAACTACCTCCAAAGACAGCCCCTGCAGTTGTGCGACCAGTGCAGAGATAGTATTTATTGCTGCACTGACACAAACAAAAAAAAGCGTTTTTTGGTGGTTGATAATGTCACGGATAAGGGGGAGGGGAGGAACACCAGGAGGAAATCAGAAGGATAAAGACAAGGGACTAGGCCTTCAAAGGCTAGGGAGAGGGAAATGGTCACACCCTACGGATACCCTAACCTAGCCCTGACTCCTGTCAGTATGAATATCCACTGAAGGTGGGAATATTCATACACTGGAACCTAGGCCCTAGTAGCCCTGAATTGCCCTAGGGATAGTGACAGGGTTTGAGACTACTGGTTCCTTCCCTAATGAATGAACCAGCGTCTCCCTGAGGCCTAGTAACAAAACACCAAGAGCAGTACAATTTATCTTAAATACCAAATAGAGGAGCAGGAACTCTGGGGAGGACAACACACCAGCTCTTCCACATCCAAGTAGTGAATATCAACCCAGACTAAATAGAGGAGCAGTAATGACCACAAGCTGCAGCTGAGACAAGAGGTGTGTTCATTACAAACAACAACACAGAAACAAGTGAAAACAAAGAAACTGTCAGATAACCTCAAGTGCAGATTTTTTCACAGATCTTCTAACCTCAGTCATGGAAGGAACCGTGACAATTGCCCAGGAACGGAACTTCAAGGCACTCAAAAATGGCATACAGTCTGTTTTACTGAAGCCATTGTAGGACTGTTTTGACATGGTCTTGATGATAGGATAGATCCCTAGAGTACACCAGGATATCATCTAAATAGAGAATCACGAAATCATAAAAAAATTCCCGGAAGATGTCATTCATGAAGTCTTGGAATATCGCAGGGGCATTGCAGAGTCTGAATGGCTTGACTAGAAATAAATTGTAGGCACCCCGCGGATCAAGTTTGGTGAAGACAGACGCCCCTTGGAGACAATCAAATAATTCAGAGATCAGAGGTAAGGGATATTTGTTCTAAACAGTGATGTTGTCGGGACCAAGATAGTCAATGAAAGGGTGTAGAGTTCCATCCTTTTTCTGAATTAAGAAGAAAACCAGCCCCTGCTGGAGGGGAAGATTTACGAATAAAGCCCCTCGCCAAATTCTCCTGAATATATTCAGACATGGCTTTGGTCTCAGGAATAGAGAGAGGATAGACTCTGCCACGGGGAGGAGAGGCACCAGGAAGGAGATCTATAGCACAATCGTAGGGGCGATGTGGTGGTAAAGTCTCAGCCTGTTTTTTGCAGAAAACAACCTGAAACTCCCAGTATTGTTTGGGTAGCCCAGCGACAGGGCATGTGACAGTGGAACAAACCTGCCGGTCAGGAAGGATTTGAGGAAGGCATTTCCGAAAGCATGTGCTGCTCCTTGAGAATATGTCTCCAGATCTCAATTCGATGATGCAGGCATGTTTGCATAGCCATGGTAGCCCCAATAGGACAGGATGAATAATCTTGGGCACCACCAAAAAGGAAATTGCCTCCGTGTGTAGGTCCCCATGTTTCATGGTGAGTGGTACAGTGGCATGCTGGACGTAATCCGGTAAAGCAATGCCATTGACTAAAGAGACTACCAGTGGTTTAGATAGGGGCACCAGAGGAATATTGTATTCAGAGACTAAATGTTGATTAAAAAAAATTCCCAGCAGCGCCAGAGTCCAGGAAGGCAAGGGTCCAGAATTGGTCTTTATCAGAAGAGATATGGACAGGGAAGGGGTATTTTAGAAGAAAAAGAGGTAGTAGGTTTGCCTAGGGAGCCCTCTCCCCATTTCCCTAGGCACTGGCGTTTGGGGCCTTCACGAGACACTTGTTCTTGTAGTGGCCCTCTCCTGCACAGTACAAGCAGAGATTCCGGTGTCTGCGCCGTGCCTGTTCTTCAGGGGAAAGATGAGCATGGTCCACTTGCATAGGTTCCACAGGAGGAAGCAGGGGGTTTTGGAATGTTGGAGCCAGCTTAATGGGGCGCCGGACTCTCTGGGTCTCCCGAGCCCGCTCCTGGAAGCGAGTGTCAATCCTGATACAAAGGGACACCAGGTCATCTAGAGTAGGAGGAGGATCACGACCGGCCAGCTCATCTTTAATATGTCCTGGGAGCCCCTGCCAGAAAAGAGCCACCAGAGCGTCATTATTCCATTCCAGTTCGGAAGCCAAGGTTCGTAATCTAACAGCATATTGACCTACCGAGAGGGAGGCTTGACGTAGGCTCAAAATCTCCACAGCTGCTGAAGAATCCCGGCCAGGTTCATCAAAGACTTTGCTGAATGTCTGCAAAAAGGCACTGAAGTTTCCCAGGATGGGATCCCCCTTTTCCCAGAGGGGCGAAGCCCAAGCAAGTTCCTCTCCCAACAATAATGAATTAAAAAACGCTACTTTGGTACGTTCAGTGGGAAAGTTCCAGGGCTGTAACTCAAACTGAATTTGGCACTGGTTCACAAATCCTTGACAGAGTTTGGGGTTCCCGGAGTAGCGAGGGGGGGGCTGGAAGCCGAAGTGTGGAACATGGCAGCAAAGCGGCTGGAACTGCAGCGGGTACAGAAATCCCAGGTACAGGAGCTGGGGTTGAAGTTGCAGAGGCAGGAGACTGGCTAATGGCTGACTGGAGCTCATTAAGGCGTTCATCGCATCTCCGGAGAAAGTCCACAACTTGGAGTGACTCTTGTTTCTGGATCCGCTCACGCAGGTCCTGCATGGAATCAGGTAGGGGAATGTCAGCGGGGTCACAACTGTCACAGCTCCACAAGGCAAAGTGGTGGACCCACTGTGTCATCCACCCTGTGGGTGGAGATGTGCACGCAGGATCTAAGCAGTAGCTTGGTCTTCTCCAGAGCCTCTAGAGGTGAGGATGTTGTGCCGCAAGCTACTGCCAGGTTGCGGCCCCTGTGCCTGCCAAGGCAGGTGATTACCAACAAGTAGGGACTGAAGCGTAGTACAAAAGGGAAATCCAGGAGGGTAGCCAGACAAGCCAAAAGGTCAGGACCGGCAGCGAACAAGGATGGTCAGGAAACAGGCAAGAGGTCAGGTCGGGCAGCAAGCAGGAGTAGTCAGGAACTAGCCAGGATCGGTACACAGAGAATCAGGAACAATAGAGATAAACAACAGTAACCTGGAAGCAGAGCCAAAGGAACTCCTTGTTCAGGCAACTTCCAGTTGCCAGGTCACTTCCTTAAGAGTCAAAGATGGTGTTGGCAGCATGGGGCTGCAAGGAAGGTGAGCAAGAAGAAGTCACAGGTGAAATGGACTTGTGGGAGTCTGTGACAATTATGCAGGCAGCCCTGGACTCAACAGCTAAGAAGATAACAGAACACTTTTCAAAAGAAATGCGGGACTTGGGACATCGTATTGTACAAGTGGAAGGTTGGTTGGATGATATTACAACAATGCTGGAGGGCCAGGAAGAGGACATAGATCAACATAAAAATGAGGTACAATTGTTACATTACAAATTGGAGGATTTGGTAAATAGATCTAGGTGCTCTAATTTGTGCATACGTGGGACACCTGAATCAGTTGTGGAGTTATCATCTGCAGTTAAAGCATTGTTTCAGGAGATAAGCCCGAAAATTCCTGTAGAGAGATTTGAGCTATATTGAGTACATCGTACACTGACTTAGTTAAACCCAGAAGGGCCGCCTAGAGATGCAGTGGTAAAGTTTCATTTTTACTACACAAAAGATATGATCCAGCGAGTGGCCTTGTCTCCCAAGGAACATAATTGTCAAATTTTGTCAGTTGAACTGTGAGACAATTTCAGGTGGGTAACATTTTTACCATACCAAATACTGAACCCCATCTTTAAGTTAAGAAGATGGAGTGTAAAGGAGGTTATTGTAATATTTGAGGTTTATAATGTGCGCATGCTTGTTCTCGTGGAGGGGTGGAGCCATTTTAGCTCTACCTTTCCGGGAGAGCAATCAGTTTTTTTCTTTTAAATTTAAATTTTGGTTTATTTTTGGTCACAGAAATATACATTTTGGATCTAGGGCTTTTAAAAAATGATTTTCTATAGATGGTTAAATGAGGATCACCATCATTTCTCTTAATGTGCAGGGCCTCAATTCCCCAGTGATCAGATGTAGTATGTTTGCAGGAGACACATTTTTCTGTTTCTTCTTGTCCTACGTACTTCCATGCACTTTATCTAATGATATATATGGCTAATTCTATAAATAGGCGTAGGAGTGTTCTTATAGGTCTTAGAAAAACCGTCCCTTTTCTAATGGAATCTTAATTAGCAGACTCAGTGTATTGCACCAGGGCACACAAACCACAGCCAACTCCAAGAGTTCTTTTATCAAGCTTTATTGTGTCGTCATAAAACAAGGCATAGGTCATTCACAGAAGATCAGTCCGATAAGCGTGGTACATATGGATAAGGCAAAGGCAGGTCAGGAACAATCCGAGGTCAGGGCAGGCTGCAGACAAGAGTAGTCAGAAACAATCCAAGGTCAGGGCAGGTAGAGTTCAGGCAGAATCAGATATCAGACTGGGTCGCTATTGGTAATGACACAACAGCTTAATATGAACCAACACACAGAGAACATACCCAAGCACACTGTACATACAGAGGCTTATAGCGGGCAATTGTGTTCAGGACAGGTTCTCCTTAAATAGCCAGAGTGCCCAAAGACCTTGCGCCACCTGGCACCATTCAGTTGGAGGATGACTGAATCCCCTGCAGCCGATTGGCTGCAGGGAATGCATACTAATTATGTCCCGACCCGCTGCGAGACAGCTGAGTGCCTCACCCCAGGGGGGTACAAGAGGCATGCGTGGTAGTGCGTGCACCTTTTCCCACAGCACCACTTTGCATTTTTCACGTCTGCTGGAGTGCTGAGAACAAGAACATCTCTGTTCACCTCCATAGGGATGCTGGGGATGCCGCCTGGTCGAACAGTAGTAGAATGGATCCCTCCTCCGGCAGGGAGAGACACGCTGCGAGCAGGACAGCATCCTTCGGCCACGCTACCTGCTGCAGAGGCGTCTCCCTCGCCAGCTGTGATCCCCAAAGACGCCGCGGGCTCGCTGGACAGGTAAGTTCCTTACATTTAGAAGGTAGATATTTGTTATTAAAAGGATGTCTTAACCATACCAAAATAACGATAGTTACATACTATGCACCTAATAAGAACCAGGGGTCATTCTTTATTCACTTGTTCCAAATGTTAAATGCGAATGCACAAGGCAAAGTTATCCTGTGTGGTGATTCAAATACCCTGTTAATACCCAGAATTGATAAAAAAAGTTTACTTAATCCATTAATATTTCATCAAGAAACACAGACCACACGGAAATTAACTAAATGATTACGTTCTGAGAAAATGGTAGATGTGTGGCGAGAAATGCATCCTAGTGAACAAGAGTATACACATTATTTCTATGCACACACCACACTGTCCTCCTGCGATATTTTGGCAATTCCATGGTCGGATCATGAGGCAGTACAAATAGAATTTTCTTCATTATTTACTTGTTTTTTAAATGGACACTTTATGATTCTTTACTCAGCAATGAGCAAGTTATCCAGCAGATACCTAGGGCTTTAAGGGAATACTTCAGATTGAATAAGGATTCGAGTGTGTTTGTAGCAACTTTATGGGTGGCTCATAAGTCAGTAATTAGAGGTCTTCCTATTGAAACACTATCTTGTCTAAAAAGAAAATGACTGGTGCAAATCAATCAATTGGAACAAGAATTTAAGACACTCCGAACACAGAATCAATCCACGCCTAGTAGAGATTTGAGTAGGCGATTAGAATTAGTGAAAACATAATTAAATCTGTGAACAGCATCTATAGCAGAGAAACAGCTGAGATGGACTAAAAATAGGTACTATACTTATGGCAACAAGTCTCATACTCTGCTGGCAAATAGACTTAAATACCCGGTCAAATGTTTTACTCCATATCAGCTACAAACAAGTACGGCTGGCCTAACCAGTAATCCAGAATATATTTTAAGGGTAAGGAGATAGTGGCTTGTAAAGGTTGGGAGGAAGAGAAAGAGAGGTGATTCAAAGTAAGAGAGAATACTAAATACAGCCTCCTGCTATTATCAAATGTGTTTGTGTGAATTTAGAAAGTTTGTGTAAGACCTTTTGAAGAAATATAATATTTGAGCTGAGTTGGAAGTATACACATTGCACAGTGTCATAGGGGTTTCCTTGAAAGTATCATGTATAATTATTTATCTACTGTCCGGGTTGGCCACCGTGTTTGTATGTACAAATGTACATGTGTTCTTGTATAGTATAGCTACACCAGCATTTTTCTTTCTTATGGAGCATGTCATGAACATAGTTCCCCCCCAGCCTGTTTTTAGTGGGCAGGCCACCCCGGTGCCTGGCCCCTCCGCCCGGCTTTTATCAGCAGCTTTTGAACGGACAATGGAGAAGCTGCTCCATTCTCAGCTGATAAGAGCTAATTGCTGAGCCAAGATTGAAGAGCCAAGTGGAGGGAGAAGAGCACAGCACAGCTATGATGAAATCAGTACACATGGCTGTCCCTCCCCCATTCTTTAGGTGTGTTGAGGCTTCTTTTGAAAACAAAAAAAAAAAAAAAAACATTGTGTAAAAATGTATTTGCCCAGTGGGCTTGTGTAATGACGACATCAGAGGAGTCGGAGAGCTTTGAGTGACTGCATGTCATTTTTCAGTCTTACAACTCTCTGTGTATAAACCTTCTTATCTCCTAAACTGTATGTCATAATAACTTGAAATTTTCAGGGTGTACAGGGAACACGTCAAAAATGTCAAGATATGGGGATCAGAATTGTAAAAACTTGTGAAAATACACATTTGGGTTCCTGTTTCAAAAGCAAGTGCACCTTAATTGAAAATGCAAATTGGGGGCCTCCGGGGCTACTTACATAGAAAGGAGCTTTAGGGTTGGGCCTGCCTGTTACAAATCTATAACTGTCATACTATGTTACCCTTTCTGCTTCTCTTCTTTGAATCCCAATTTCCCTAGAATGGTGGGGTTTACAAAAGCGAAAATGAGGGTGCAGTGGGGGACACCTTCAGCTACCCCCCACACAAAAATGTAATTAATATGGTAAACGGACTGCCCTGTTACACATTACTGGCCACTTTTAACACTTGAACCCCAATTTATCTTGAATGGGGAGGTGTAGGAATTTGAAAAAATGTGAGGAATGTCTGTGGCTAACATCCAGAGTTTTTGTAATGATGCCATGGAGATGATAGTTTAGGGGGTGTTAGTCAGAAGCGCCACCTAGGGATGAGTGAGCGAAATTTTAAAATTTGATCTTGCAGTGAATCGGGCCGTTCTCGCTTACATGGCCTGTGTAAATTCGGCCGTCGAGATCGAATATTTTGGGACCTGCAAGAGCAATCAGGGGAGCAGAGCAGACAGCTCCGCTCCCCTAATTGCTCTTGTAGCCCTGTCGTATGTGTTCTTGGATAGAGATTCTCTATCCAAGAACACAGAGTCCCACGGCTGTGCTCCTCATGAATGAATACAGCCATGGATGGGAATCATCCTGTGATGATTCTCACGGCTGCATTCATTGATGAGCACAGCTGCTGGACTCACACTGACAGTATGAGTACTGCAGCTGTAACGCAGCCGTGAGAACCCTCCTGTGCGCGATCCCAGGGCACTAGAGGTTAAATGAGGGCAAGGCCTCATTTAACTTATTCTGCCCAGGGATAGCGTACAGGAGGAATCGGTTCACCGAAATTTTGCGAACCCATTGGAAGTTTGAGAAAATTTTCGCGAGAATGTCAGAGGCATTCTCGCTCATCCCTAGCGCCACCCACTTGCACCTCTAATTTTGTTTACCTGCACCTCTCTGTTCTAGAGAAATTAGGGTTCAAGGTAGGGAAGCGGACAGTTTGATGGGCAAAGTTTTTTATGTTCCCTATTTAAAGTACAGCGTTGCATAATATGTTGATGCTATATAAATGCTGTTTAATGATAATATTGATGCCATGCTAATGAAATTTTAAGGGGTTTATACATCTGTGCCCCGCTTGGACCTACATTTTCAGTTTCCTGCACCTCCCCATTCCAGATAAATTGGGGTTCAAAGAATAAAAAAAGGAAGGGTAGCATAGTATTACAATTATAGTGTGCTGAAAGGTAGGTAAAAAATTTAGGGGGCCCATCCCAATGAAATGAAAGGAAATGAAACAGCAACCCAAATGTTCAATTTTCACAATTTTTTTTAACACATGATCCCCATATGTTGAAATTCTTTAAAGAAAATTTGGTTATTAAGAGATAAGAGGTAAGAGGTAAGGTAAGATAAGAGGAAAAAGAGGTAAGAGGGGCAAGCGTGGGAATCACTGGGCTAAGTTTGTGGCCAGATCAAGTGAAATTTTATTCACAAAAGTTTTGGGCTATCTAGATATAGGCCCTGATTAATTAAATTTCCAAGGCTTGAGAGAATACACTTTCATCAGTGAAGCTGGGTAATCCAGCAAACCTGCAATGGATTTCCTAAAAGTCAAGCTATTTGTTAGCAAATGTTTTCAATCCTGGACCAGATCCGTTCCAGATTTGCTGGATCACCCAGCTTCACTGATGAAAGTGTATTCTCTGCAGCCTTGGAGAACTTTAATAAATCAGGGCCATAGTGCTAGGAGGCCTCATCTGAAGTTAGGCTGAAATCACACCGGCAGCAAGGTTGCATTTGCTGCGTTTACCCCCACTTTCCCCTCACCAGGAACCACTGCTGCTTGAAAAACTGCTAGGCCTGAAAAGATCAGTTAACCACCTGTTACCAATCCCAGGTGCCAAGCAGTTGCCAAGCTGCTAATGTGCTTACTGCTAATGTGAACTAAGCCTAACTTGTTACACCACATTGATCACAATATTACAAGGGATTACACTACTACAAGGGATTAGACAATTAAAACATTGAACATAGGCAGTTGGATTAAAATACACAGCACAAACTGTTTGGACATAATACAAAAAAATGAAAAAATTGGACATTTTCAGGGCCCCAACCCATACTGTATGAAGGAGAATGTGAAATCTCTAGAGGCAAAATTAAACAACCCTTTAGAATCAAAGTTTTCTGTACAAAAAGTACATCTGCTGAAAGGTGTTTTAAATTACCATTTAAACAACGCTTCATAGGGGAGTTGAGAACCTTAACATTAAAACATATTAATTTTTAAGGTATTGTTCAGTGTAGGAGTCCAGATTTTGATATGTAAACTCACTAGACGGTGTGGCTCTATATTGGCTTGAGAAATGTGTTACGGATCCATACAATATAAGGAAGGGAGGGTGGGAAGGGAAAACTGCTGGGTGGAAACTGGGTAGAAGGGAGAAGGGGGAAAAAAGGAAACACAAAATAAGATACAATCTATTGAAAAAGAAACAAGGAACCACCCAGACCTACCAGTAAAGAGCAAAACAACCATAAAAAGGGTGAAAGATATCAAAAATTATAACTATGAACTGCAATAAAAGAAACACTGGTTTTCTTCCACTCTACTATAATATAGCATAGTTAGTCTGGTATGAGGCGTAGTTAGCTGTAGCCAAGCTAAATAAGTAAAAGGATAAACAACTGAAATGTTTTCCTTAACCCCCTAACCGCTAAGCCCGTAATTTCTCGCACTAAATATTTTTGCTCTTTTGGTTAAAAAAAAAAAATTTCATGAAAACCTGTGACGCTTTTGGAACAGAAATCTAGAAATCAGTGTAACGCTCAGGTGGTTAATATAAACTATTCGGGCAAATAGAAATAACCATCGGGAGGAGAGATTGGGTCCCAGCCTGGTATTTTGGGACAGGAAATGTCCAAGTCCTTGCAGAACGTGATCAAGTGAGCAAAGGATTCTGCACTGTTGTAGAGTGTGCCAAGACAGGTCTTGGAATAGATGTATTGGTACACCATCAAATTTCTCCCATGCTTTTGACATATCTTCCTTTAATTCCAAATCTCGGAGCTTACAAATCACCTCTCTAGAACGGAATTCTGTGGAAGAAGATCTCAGTGCACGATAAGCTCTGTCAGATTTCATTGGTGATGAAGAGTCTCCCCAGTATTGAACTGAATAAAGCTTGTAAAACATGCTTTAGATCAGTGGTTGCCAACCTTTTCAGTCCCCCAAACCACTAAAATCACAGGCTCCCGACCGTACATGTTTGGGGAGCCGGGTGTCAATCAAGAGAGGAGAAACCTCCCCCATAGTGACGTCATTATAACATAACCCCGCCCACTCTCGCATCGCATATCTGAGCCTGCAATGGAGGACAGCCCGCCCACTTCTCTGAGCCTAGAAACTGCACGGGAAACGTGGTCGCTGCTTCAGATCAGCTGTCGCACACCGTTGAAAATTTTGGTGATCTGTGGTTCTGGCACAGGACCCTGCTGGGGGGGCGCACCAGCCAGAGCCACAGACCATGTCCCCCGTATGAATCACAGGCTCAGGGAAGTGGGCGGTTTGGGTTCTGGACACAACCCGCCCACTTTCCTATCGCAGGCTCAGAGCTGCAATGGGAGAGTCGGCGGGTTCCGCAATCATGACGTCACCCTGGTGGAAGTATCTTCTTCTTTGAGTAACAAACTGCTCACTGCGCATGCATGTTCCCAAATCCGCGCATTTAGTGGTCCATGACAACCAAAAGGTTGGCGACCAGTGTTTTAGATCATCAAGTTGAGTAGCCTCTAGAAGGCCACAAACTCTGATAATGTGTCTATAACTTCTGTTATCAAGGTCTTCCACACTATATATAATTATATAATTCCCAAATTTGTTGTCCTGTTCAAATTATTTTTATTTACAAGCCATTAATTCCTGTTTGGTCTGTTGTGACTCTTCATCTATATCTTACACTCTGCCTGCTAATTGTCTGAAATCCGTATGAAGAGAGCTGATTTCAGATCTGCATGTGGCCTGCACTTCAGAGGGCCAAGTATGAAAATAATTTTTGGTGGGAAAGTATTTTAAGCATTCCCTCCATTAGGGGCAGTCTTCTGGCTTTGGATCCTTAGTTTGGAAATTCAGATTTTCCACAGAAGGCCCTGTTTTGTGGGTATGCTTTATATATATATAGGCTCAGTATAGGAGGGTGACCTGGGGGTAAATCCTCAGGGGGTGCTACTATAGTGTGATTCCTACCATCATATTTTATTCCTATCTTACATTGCATTTATAGCCTACTACTCCAGAAACTTCTTTGATTACCTTAATAACCAATATAGCATCATAGCAACCACCCCTACTAATAAAACTACCTAACCTTCTATTTCATTAAATTTCCCATTAAGATTAGCTGTTGAAACTAGTAGAAACAAGCATACCCCTACAAAAAATGTTGTTACATGAGTTTTATACTGGAGTGGTGCAAAGTGAAAAAACATCATCACGGTATATCCTTCAACATGGTCTCCTGGTTAAGGAAAATTCTTGCCGCAAGTGCAATGGCATAGTAATGTTGACGAACAAGAAGGTCCGTGGACATAATGTGCCGGTATGGAGGTGCAAAAGAAAGGGTTGCCAGTCTGTTCAATCATTAAGAATGGGGAACAAATTCTTCCATTACACTGATTTGAACGGAAGACTCCACTGTACTTGGAAGCTCTGTGAAAGTTTAGAGCTAGTTTACCGCTGGAGCATATGAATGCCAATGGAAGAAGTGCCAAAGCTTACTGGTAGATTCACAAATACTGTGGTTGACTGGTTCAATTACTGTTGGGAACTCTGCTCCGAAATGGTATCTGTCGCTAGGAGAGGAAAGCTGAATGGTACACCATTCACTATAGACACACTATAGTAGGAATCACACTATAGTACAACACTATAGTGGTAGGAATCACACTATAGTAGCACTGCTCAGGGGCCTGTGTAACAGTTACCTTGGGTTAGATGTGGTCCTCCATGAATTCCCAGCTATTGGAGTCCTCATCTGGTGGGAATGCAGGGTATGCAGCCAGCGGGGAAGATGCCCGCTGTGTAGGAGGCTGGTGAGCAGGTTGTAAATGCCCTGAGGGAGATGCAGACTGTGGCTGCGTGGTGCAGGCCGGCGCCATCTTGGATCTTCTCTGGCTTGCGTTGCGCCACCCGATGTAGTCCTGGATCGATGTTTGAGATTCTGATTGAGAAGAAAGGAGCATCACCGCATCCTTTCGGCTCCTTGTTCTGTGCATTTTTCCCATGATAGCACTGTTTAACACCCGCAAAGTTCTCTCCAGAGCCAGTTCAGGGCGGAGCTCTCATTCTATGCGTCTACACAGAGGACGCGCCAAGCCACACCCCACAACATTCTTTTTTAGGATCTACAAACTGAAGCACTGATTCAACTCTGTTGTGAACTTAAAGCAGAACTAAGGTTCCACTTTGACAAGTTTTGGATCAGGCAGGGCATTATTGCATAAAGGGACGAGTGATGTCCCTTCTGAAGTAAGCACTCTTACCTGCCTGATCTGGAACTGTCAAAAATGGCGAGCTATACATGCACAGCTCATAGTTGTTTGCCAAAACACCCAACAATCCTGGCTTCCCCTGGGCTTGCTGGGACTGAATGAATAAATGATGTCATCCCAGCCTTGGCCAATCAAGATGGCCAAAGATCACATCTAGAAAGAGCCCTGAAATGGAACAAGGACAGGTGGGTATAGCTGAGTTTAGATCCGCTTTAAAGGTTGTGCTTTTGTCAAAACCACCATAATCCCCCTAAATCAATCCATGCTTCTTAGTAATTTTAAGATTTAGGTTTATTCTGACTTTATTTTGCTTTCTCTGGTTTTCATTAAATATTTTATTTAGACCAAGTGACATCATCTTTGGCTGATTAGAGATGTAAAAAGGGTGCCATGTACAGTTTATTGAAAACATTGCAACACTTTGCCTCACTAAGAACGGTCATTCCTGATGCAAGAAATGGGCTACTGTAGTAGGGGTAGCAAGGTCTTTTGGTGCTACCACTAGAGAGCTACCAAAGACTGAATCTTTTAGGCAAATTACATAGACAATATGGAAAAATGAATGCATGTATTGTGGATGTGTGAACTTGTGTAAGCATCCTGTGTGCTTGTGGACATCCTTGTCCAAGTTTATAGTAAGATAATAGGAAGAAAACTATAGTAGTTGATGCCCTGACAGGTCGAGAGAAGCAGAATGGCGTGAATCATATTGATAGTTATAGGTTAAGTATCATGTTCATTAGTTCACGTTTTTTGACTACCATGGATCCAGCGATGATCATGGCAGAAGCTCACCACCCACCCAGTTCCGCTTTGAGTGGCCAGCACTTCAGCCACAGCTCTGGGGTCCCATGATTGAATCCTGGTCAGAACATCATCTGTTTGAACTGTACATGTCCTCCCCCATAATATATGAAATGTATTCCAAAAGGCTGTATTTATAAACCATGAATCGGGACATACCCTCAAACATTCCCCAGTGGGAATCAACTACTGCCATTGAAACACTTTGACCCTGGGTATTCCCACCAGGGAATGATTGAGGGAATGTCCCATTCCTTGTTTTATAAATGGAGCCCCGAGAGTAAGCTGTTTAAATACTTTTTTTTTCAAAGCTTTTGCAGCATTTATTTAGGTAGCGGAAAGGTTCCCTTTAATGCAAAAAAATGCAAGTTAAATATTTACTTGTATGCAAACTTGCAAATATGTAATAAATTACAATTATTTTTCGGTATTTGTTAAGGGAAAAGACATTTTCTTAAAGTTGAGTTTTCGTTTAGGTGTCCATTTGGTATCTCAACATTTTGTTACTCCAAAGTACCAACATTCTTGCTGTTTTTTTTTTTTTTAGATTGCAAGCACTTTAGATACATTTACTTTTACAAACCAAAAAAGTTTTTTTTTTATCGAACATCCTGTTATATTGCATTATAAACTAGCAAACTCACTTTACTCTCTACAAGTGTCATACCAGCATGCGCAGCTAAATTGCATACCAATCCCAAGATGGCGGTTATGGACGCATAGTTGTTTATGTAACCTCGTGTTACGTAAATCATCGCGTTGCTTACGCCAAACACAAGATGGCGGTAAAGCACTCAAAGTTCCAAGTGCGTGGAACGTAAGTTAGCGTGTGTTTACGTCAATCGCAAAATGTTGTTCATGGACACATGGTTGTGTACGGAAGTGCGTGTAGCGGTTTCCGGTGCTCAGAACAGAGTGGAACAACATGGACGGGACGGAGTGAGTATTTATTAATTTTAATCCACTGCCATCCTCCGTAAGAGAACGATGTGTGATATGGGGCAGCATGAATGGGGGGGTTTTCTAAAATAAACATTGTAAGATCGCGGCCGTCGGTAACATTAACCGATCATCAACCCAGTTCTCATGGATTTCCAGTTGTTTTGTAGGTTTTCTCGTTAGTTGCAGATTTGTTTTACCGCGAAATCATGATACGTTCAGTATCTTTCTTCTGTTTTAGCAATGGGACCTCTGACGAGCCCATCCTGACCATTTACTGACATTCAATTCTGAGTACTGAGAAGTTGGTGAATGTCAAGTAGGCAGAGAAGGGTTAAATCTCATATATGCCTGTATTTCATAAGGGGTAATTCTTATTAGTAATAATTTGTATTCCGTTCTTGGGACAGGAAGACAAAACATGAAATTAGTTGGATTAAACTGGAATGTGTTGCCTGTAGGATCAGGTATCCCCATTAAAATGTTATCCCAATTTTTTTTGTTGACCACTTTGATATCTCCCTCGTTCTTGGTGGCTATGGCCAACCACAGAGGTTGAATCTTCCCGATTAGGGACACCTATAAAATTTCCCCAAAAATCCAAAACTAGATAAAGTTTTGTTTGGGGATAAGTCGCAGGGAATATAAGAATTTGAATAGTTGGCAGCTCATCTGTGAAATAATTTGGATATGAATTGGGTTAGATTTCTATATGTCTGCTGATATGTGACAACAGAGCAGAGTGTTATCCTCGTTTCGCCTACTAATCTGCATAATGTAGAGCTTTCTGTTTACCTCTTGTGAATGATCCTCTATATCAACAGGTCAGTGAGGGAGCAATTTCATTGCCAAAATGGCAATAGATCTCTTGGGGATTTATAAAGCAGTGATGAATGGAAATATTGATCAGGCAGGTGTATGTTTTCTTGCAGAAGGGAGATCGCCTGTCCCTTTCTGCAATAAAGATCTGCTTGATCTCTTTGTAAGAGAAAAAGCTTTATTTGGTGCTGTGGGTGCTCCTGCAGATTGGCCCCAGCATCTGTGCTGTGCTTGGTGTTATTCTGGCAGCATGTCACTACTTTGCCCCAAAAAACATGATAACTCCATAGACATCCTGTTTGGCCATTGGACAGGTACCGATGCTGTAGCTCCTGTGTAACCCTGGCAGCTGCCTCTCTACTGCATTGTGGGCTGTGCAGTGTAGGGATGTGACAATGTTGCATCTCAACAGACACAAAACAGTGCAGTGTTCTCCCCAGCTCCGGCAATCAGGCAACTGCTTAGGCTAGGTTTTGTGTAGCGAGAGCTTTCTGTGAATACAGACAACCTGCCAGCTCTGCTGCCAGAGCAGGGTAGATATATCATTTGTATATTTTCCACTCCCCAATTTCTTGGAGCAGAACAGACAAGCCCTCACTAAAATCGTCCTTTTACACAAAGTGATCATCATGCGCATCGCAGAGCTCCGGAACACTATTTACTGCCCACATGAGAATCCTGGTTTACCAACATGTAGATTCTTTATTAGGCTTAGTTCACATTAGCGGTATAAATGTCTAAAATTTCTTGCAAAAATGACTTTTCAACAGTTTTTTTTCCTCAGGCTCTAGGACAGGGGTGTCAAACTCAAATACACAGTGGGCCAAAATTAAAAACTTAGACAAAGTCTCAGGTCAAACCTGAAACTGAAATAGCACCACTACGACAATTCCCTGTGTCAAGAAAACAGTCCAATGCGGGGCTTAATGTTATGAGTGGCTGGAACTCCCTCTTCACTGCAACAGCACCTGCTACTACAATTCACTGCTTCTATAAAACAGTCCAAATCAGGGCCATGCATAGGCAGAGAGGCCGCTGGTCTATAAATGCGAGGGATGCCGGAAATTGTAGTAGCAACGCTATTTCAATGCAGATGCAGCCCAGCTGAAATTCATATCCTTTGGGGGCCAAAAAATAGGACGTTGTGGTCCAGATTTGGCCTGCGGGCCACATTTTGACACCCCCTGCTGTAGGAGGGGCCAGCTAATCTGCACATTTTACTAGAAGCTACATGCAACGTTTAAGGGTGGTTAGCTACCTCCCCAGCCATCTCCATAGACCTCCAAAACAGATGCCCATATTGAACCTAAATCATATCCCTCAATTAGACCAAGCCAGTAACAAAAAAAAAAGCTAATGTGCACTTTCCCAAAATGTAACTGCTGTGCTGAGAGTCTAATGCAGGGGAACCTGGAAACTGCTGTACTGTGTAGAGAACCTCTTGTCCTCTCTCTGCAGCTGCTGTGAAAACCACATAGATGATGCTTGGGAGTGAGGTGCTCCATTAAGGGAACAGTGGGGAACAAAAACTTGCCAGGAATTGCATGGTCTGGAAGTATTTTGGGACCACACCTGTTAATGATGTGTATTTCCTATTACTGCCATGGCGATGAAAAGCTCAGGGATGAAAACTAAGCAAATTTTTCACTTTTTTACGGTCAGAAAAGGGTGCCTAGCAGTTGCCGACACATAAAGATGGGTCACCTTAAAAGGGCTTGTTTTTTTGTGACAGAAGATGGAAAATGGTGCAAGCTACTGGTCAAGAGAAAAAATGGGGGTGACCCACAAAATCTTGTCATGGAAAATTAATTGTTTGTGCAAACAAAAATATCATGAATAGTACTCAACCCTGATGTTGAACCTTTGCATGTTGTTACTACACATAAATAAAAAATAAATGGTTCATTGGGTATGTAAACTTACTGACATACTGTATTTTTTTCAAGGCCTAGGAAGCTTCCGCGAGTGCCAGAAAATCTTTTGAAGAAACGAAAGAAGTATCAGGGATTGAAAGCGGCAGAAGCTAAAAGAGCTTTAGAAGAGAAGAGGAAGGTAATTCTTTTTTGTGTTATATCAGCCAAAATATGCCATTGTTCCTTATATTTCCTAAACCATGCATACAAAGCTTCAAATACGTGGCACCTGTGTGACTTTTTATACCCAGCACAACACTATCTTCCTGTAGCCTTCTTCCTGTTGTAATTATGCAACATAGAGTGTTCCCTTATAGACACTAATTTTACAGACTAATACTGGAATAGCATGTCTATGTCTGGAATAGCATGCTTCCTTAAATGCGTAAAGCTGTCATGTAAAAGTTTGCAGTTTTGGGTTTTTTTTTTTTACCAAAGGGGGGGAGTGTGATATTTTCTCATACCTTCTCTGTGTTAAAAATGCTAGGCATTCGTAGTTTCATCAGCCTTATTGTGCTTGTGTTCCTATAGTAGTATAGTTGTTATCTGTTATGTTCTTTTTTTCTCATACTATATTTGACTGATATTTTTTTTCAGTTTCAGCCTGGAAAGCAGATACAATTTAAACGTTTAGAAACATTTGTCCGGAATGCTAGAAGAAAAATGAGAGATGACTGTAGAGTGCGGAGAATGGAGGTGTACCGGAAAAAAGTTCCCAATTTGCCAAAACACAAGCTTGCATTTGTTGTTCGAATTGTAGAGTATGTTCCTGTAGTTTTGAATTTTATTTATTGGTACCCGATTCCTTTACCCAGAAAATTTATAGTAGTCTCATACATAAACATAACAAGCAATCATCATTCTGTTCATTTTTCATGGCTAACCATATTTATGTTTTATCCCAACTCTGTAGTGAGCTGCTATGGCTAATTTAATTGTTTAGACAAATACATAAAAACATATCTAACAGATGAATATTGCCATTTTGACATTTTTTAGTAAATCCCCATGCCAACCCTGCATTTATTCAGTATGTGATTGGCACCATAGTGAATGAGAGCATATATATATATATATATATATATTTGTTTCTTTACTTTCACAAATCAAGTATCATGTTTGTTTTTCTCTACAGCATTGAAGGGGTAAGCCACCAAGTGATGCGTATCATAAAGACTTTCCGATTAGGTAAAATTTTTGCTGGTGTATTCGTGAAGCTAAATCCAGACACCTTGAAGATGCTGCAGTTTATCGAGCCATATGTTGCATGGGGGTGAGTAATCACTAGTTGGATTGTTTTGGTAAATGTGAGTTTTTCTGTACATAATGAAATTGTCTCCTGTGCTCTTAGAAGCCAGTCAGATGTGATATTTTTAATTAGGCAGCACCTATTTATTACATTTTTCCTATTTATTTTGTCCAATGCTAAGAAGCAAGTCGAGGAGCTCTGATGCCCTCCTCTGTCATCCACACACATGTCCATGCCTTTTTTTTTAATTTGTTCTCTGAAAGACTTTCCATAACAATATACAGTGCTTATATGTACAAGAAGAATAGGTAAAAACAGTAAAAATTTTGAAGGATAGTGATATAGAACAGGCAGCACAGCGAGCATCCACTTTTACAAATACTTGATCAGACATGTCATTATTGCAAAAAGGGATAGGCAATGATCGCTCTGTGTTTCTGGTGACAAAGTAAACTGCATGCGCAGATAAAAAAATATGTTTTTCACAAGACCTGAAACATTTTCAAAAGGTTCTTCATGGGTAAAAAGGTTGAGAAGCTGGCTTAATGCGTCCTTGTCTGAGTTTAAAGTTGTATTTATTTTCAATGATCTTACAAGATTCTAAAGAAAAAAATTCTCCTTTTTTTTTCTACAGCTTCCCAAACCTGAAATCTGTGCGTGAGCTCATCCTAAAACGTGGACAGGGAAAAGTAGATGGCAAAAAGGTTCCTTTGACTGACAATACTATGATAGAAAATGTGCTAGGTAATAGACCCTTTATGTAAAAATTATGTTTAAAAAAAATGGTTGTCTGTGCTGCTTTTTTTTAATAATATTCTGTAAAATACCATATTCTGATATATATATATATATATATATATATTCTGATTTAAATTAAAATACTCCTAACCAATTAAAATGAAAGTACAGTGTGATGTGAGGACTTGGCCATAGTAACTATTTAATAGCCATTGCTATCAGCCAGGTGGCAGCACATACAAAGCTAGCTAATTTATATTTGACTCTCCTTTCCACCACTGCAAAAAAAAAAACCTAAAGGTTACTGGAGCACAGGCTGGGCCTCAGTAATTATTCTCCAAGACATGTATGCAGGTAATTCGTTTTTTATGTACGGTGTTGCATTCTTTATTGTCTAGCGTGTCTTTCATTTTTCAGGAAAGTTTAACGTCATCTGCCTGGAAGATGTGATTCATGAACTTTACTCTGCAGGAGAACACTTTACAGAAGTCAATAGGTTCTTGTGCCCCTTTCATCTATCCATTGCCCGGCATGCAGGCGTTAACAGGAAAGGATACCTCACTGAGGTGGGGGATCCTGGACATAGAGGAGATGGCATTAACGATCTCATCCGGAAGCTTAATTAAAGGTAGGAGCATGACTATGTCTTTAAATCCTTTTACAGCTTGCTACCTTTTTGGAATTCATGTACTTCAGGTTAACTATCTCTCTCAAATGATATCGAAGAGCATAAAGCAGAATTTATTTATTGATGGCAAGTTGCAAGTAGTCAATAAAAATACTAATAATAATAAATTTAATAAATAAACAAAGGTCTTGTTTTTTCTATTGGCCAACATTCAAGTCAGCGCTCAATTATATTAGGTTAACAAAATTACAGTTCTGTGTCATATCAGAAACAGAATTATACTTACCTTACCCTGGTCCACTTGCTAAAGCAGCAGTCTGTAGAAGATCTGACATTGATCCCATTCATGTTCTCTGTTATAGTAAACAGCAGGTTTCTCCTAGTGATCCCTAAGCTTTTCCGAACTCAAAAGTGACATATGGGTAAACTTAGTGACTAGCAGGGCCACATTTTAAAGTAAAGCCATCTCTTCTGTGTCACTCTTCCATCCCCCCAGCTTGTGACATGGTTTTACCTCAGGTGTGGAATCTAAGTGACTCCTGGTCTTCACCAACACACCCTCCAAGGAATGACTGGCCGGTGAACCTAGTGGCCACTGGACTATTTACTCGACTACTGTTAATATTAACCAGAATTTATATAGCACCAACATATTCCTCGCTCCTTTGCAAAGTTCATAGTCATGTCATTACCACAGTCTAAGGCAAGCTTTTTAAAAACCAGAGTTCCCAGAGGAAACCCATGCAAACGCAAGGAGAACATTTAAACTCCTTGCAGATAGTGCCCCAGACGAGATCCGGGACTCAGCGCTACAAAGACAAGTGCTATATTCACTGAGCCAACAAGGTTGCGACCCCCAGGCTCTCCCTACCAGGTGACAGGAATTAGTTGACTTCAGTGTGGATGGCAGCAGACAAGGCATAGCCCAGTAACAAGGTAGGTGGTGGTCATAGGCAAAGCCGATATCAAAATACAGTGATACCTCGGCTAACAAAGGTAAATCGTTCCCGAATCCCATTTGTTAGCTGAAACGTGATTTCCCATAGTTTCATGGGAATTCCCATTTATTTTTGTTCTGGATGGTGCCCACAATTTAAAGATAAGTAAAAAAAAAAAAAAAAGCACAATATAAAAGGTCATAAGCTCATAAAAGGCTGAGATGAACAGCTTCCCAATTGCAACAGTCTCAACATATTATTAGGCAATATGGTGTCGGTTACTGTATAAAATCCTCACTGTAAGTTATTCCCAAACAAAGCAAAAAAAAAAAAAAAAAAAGCTTTATGGAGCCTTGACATTTATTAACTTCTGGATCAAGCTGTGCTTTGATATGCAAAAAGTAGAGTTTGTCTTGGTCAGTAAAGAGTTACAAGATGTTGAAGAAGAGCTCATCCCCCTAAGATCACCCACAACCTCAGTTGTGTTTAGCAAACGATTTCTTCTACAAGTCATGCAAACCGTCTCCCTCCGACCTCAGTCCTGCACACAAGCAGCAGGGAAGCTGCAGAATAGTGGAAAACATGTTCAGGATCCAATAACCTGAGCCTTGGACTAGGGAGGTTTAAATGTGACTAGCAGTCAATAGCAGGGCAGGACTGAATTCAAGAAACAATCTATTCATTGGCTGCAGCACATACTCCAAAATCCCTTTTAGCTGTGGATCCTCTGTGCAGGAAATGCCAAGAAAATTAGAAACTTCACAGCTAAAGGGAGGCTGGTGGTGCTGCAGAATGCTAAACGGATGATCTGTGTTATAACACTACCACAAACCTATACCATTCAAACTGCATATAATATAATCAAAATTATAAGTAAGATGACTGGAACAGACCAGGTTCTGGAGACTGATGTTTAGGAGTTATTTTATCAGTGGCCACCCCAGAGAATGCCTGTAAACCCAGAAGTAGCAATGGAGGTGGAGGGCAGAGCCTGGATTAAAAGACATGCTTGTAAGATAAATGTGCCATATTATACATACTTGGCAAAAGCCCACACAGCAGCTACTTTCTACTTAACGTGGTGAAAAATATCCACAATTGTTTATGGAAGTTCTAAAGGTAGAGAATCAGAACACCAACCAGGCAAGAGGTTGTTTTAATAACCATATGAGAAATGGCATATTACATATTATCTCAGAATAGGTTCTTTAACATGTTTTTTTTTTTGGTTGTGTTGTGGGTACAATTTACTGAAAGTTGCAAAAGTAAAACATAGAGGATGTAAAATAAATGGATATGGTTCATTCTTGTCACTTATATAATTCATAAATAATTGGCACAAATAAGCTGTGGCAGGAGGATATTAGACTAGTGTATCTTTTCTAATGAATTAGTTAGTTCTTATACATGAAGTATAACAATGTAAAGTAGACTATTTTGACCTTTTTAAGATGATTTTGATTTTATAATGTGTACAAAAGACTAACAGATGGGTTATGTTTGTAATAGGCAGCATAAAGAATCTTTTCTGTATATGTAACTGTGCAGTTGAAGCGTTAATACTGATTTGTTTGTATTTAATGCAGGTTCAAGTTCTGACTGACTGCTCTTCTGACGGACACAACAGCTTATGGACAATGATTGCTTTTAGTAACATGATTTCAAACCCAGATCCTGCGTGATTCTACTTCATCAATTTATGATCTTGGAGTAATACTTGTCCCCACTGAACCATACCATTTAGCCAAATATCATGGCAGACTGTCAGAATGGATCTGGAATGGACACTGGAAGCTATTTCCAATTATTTCTATTGTAAATACCTTTTACAGAAAATAAAGTGTATGGTTTATTCTACAATAGACCATTGTGTTTTAGCTGGAAATATTTATGTATTAAGTCAAAACGTTTTGGTCTAGATGGGCAAAAAATTGCTAAGAAGACTTGGTAATCTGAACACTCCTATCAATATTTTCCTTTTCATTTACAATATAGTGTGACTAAGGCTATGTTTAGACTTCCATTTTTCCAGCCTGTATATGCTGGCAAAAGCCTTGCCAAAAAAAAGTAAAAATACACACGAAATAGTCTGTTTTTTGTGCAAGCATTTGCAGGCGTTTGGCGTTAACAAGTGTTTTTTTAAAAGCTTGATGTAGCTTCTAGAATAATTTTTTTCCATCTAAACATCTCCATAGACTTGCATTCAACCTCTCATAAACACTTGCGTTGGCGCTTATTGGCATTTATGTTACAAAGGGCAGAAAAGGTGTTAAAGACAGCCTTGTACAAAACAGTTGCAGAAGTCAGACAGGTTCAAATGGCAGTCAGGGCACAGCTGTAGGCTCAGGAGAGAAAAAAGTGCAGCCAGGCAGTTCCCCACCCTAGGGAGTGAGGGGGACATCCAGAGGACTTCTTTAATGGGGCTTCCAAATAGGCCCCCCACTGGCTATGTTTTGGGGAAGAGACAATGTCACCTGTCCTGATTAGGGGCAGATGGGTCTGGTTTTAAAAATTGTAAGTGGACCCCATTTATTGGAGGGTGAAAAAATGCAAAAAAGTTGATATCTGTACATAACAGATATGCCCCGGCTTTCTTTTGTACCTGGCTCTCTTTTCCCAACCCAAAGCAAGCTCCTACAGGACAATGCCTATAAATAGCTGCACAGGCGTTTTTAGCAATAGCAGTTTTGGCTGGCAAACCATCCTGGAAGCTTAGCTGTGCATAGTAGGCTTCCAGGAGCATTTAAAAGACATGTTTTTCAGAAGCCGGTGTGAACAAGCCCTAATTGATGTGGACATTTTGCATACAGTCAGGGATGGATTTATACTATATGGAGACTAGAGTGGCCAATCAATACCCTCCCCAGAAATTTTTTTCAGCTGGGTGGGAAGCTGTGAGCAGGGTAAGACACGGCAAATTTAGTGTTCCTAGTTTATGCAATAGATATCCAGTAACCCCTTTTATTGTGTCAGTGTTCTACCTTCCCCCTATACTTTGTTCGAACTTTCTAATTCCTGGCTTGTTAGTATGTCCAGTTTTTCCTTATTATGCCAAAACTATTTAGTGCTGTGTATTTTGATCCAATTTCCTAGTGTTCCTTGTTTTAATAGTATAATCCCCAGTAAAAAAACTGCGCATGCATGAGACTGACCATTTTTTTTTTTATGATTTACATTTACCCTGCAGTCATGCCATCATGACAGTAAAGACTGAAAGGCAGGGGTCCTCCCCCAGAAACAGAAAAAACAAGTAACACAAATTTTTCTATCGTATAAAAGGGTTAATTCCCCCCTAATATCATAGGTTCCCAACGGGGCAATACCGCTCCCTGTTAGGCGCTGAAGATCTGTAAGAGGGGCATTTCTTGTCAAATGCAAGTTAGTCCCCTTGGGCAATATGTACGGGGATCCCTCACCCTGTGCTGACAATTTTCCCTACTCTGAGCCATAGCCCTAACTGTGGGTCATTGAGCCTCCTAGAATTTGCATATAGGCAGCTCAATACTAGTAATACTAGTCATCTGTGGGGACGGAATAGGCAGGTGTCGTATGAGATAATCCTACCCTTGGAATGCGTGCTCCTCCCTGCCCACTTTGCACTGAAATATTCCTACTCCTACAGCAGCAGCATGAGAGCCGTGGCTTTGTCCATGCTGCTGTCATTACCCCCAATGTATAACATTTCATATACCCCACACCAATTGTACAAACATTTCAGCCCTTTGAACATAACAAGCTGCCAGATACAGGGTCTGAAACAAAATACTAAAAAGAATCTGGGATCTTTTATCATTAAAGAAGAAAAGCATTTAATGAAAAAAAACAAAGCAAAGGCTTATTATTATTAATAATAATAAACAGGATTTATATAGTGCCAACATATGCAATGCATTACATTAAATAGGGGAGGCAAATGACAGACGAATACAGACAGTGACACAGGAGAGAACACTGCCCCGAAGAGCTTACAATCCAGGAGGTGGGGGAAGTAATGCTCAAAAGGAAGGGAGATATGTAGTGGTGGGAAGTAGTGATGGTTTCAAAAGACAGAAGATGGGTAGGCAAGTTTGAAAACATGGGTTTTGAGTGCTCTTTTAAATGAGCAGAAAGTAGGAGCAAGCCGAATAGGATGAGGAAGACCATTCCAGAGAGTTGGGGCAGCTCTAGAAAAGTCTTGGAGCCGTGTGTGTGATGAGGTTATGAGTGAGGAAGTCATTAGTAGGTCATTGGAGAAGCGGAGAGAGCGTCCGGGGAGTACTTTTTTACCAGGTCAGAAATGTAAGTGGGACAATAACTGTGGAGGAGTTTCAAGGCAAAGCACAGGAGCTTAAATTTGATTCTAAGGTGAAATGGAAGCCAATGAAGAGAACTGCCAAGAGATGCAGCAGAAGAAAAGTGGTGGGAAGGATGGATGAGTCTGGCTACGGCATTCATAATAGTTTGTAGAGGAGAGAGTTGGGTTAGTGGAATACCAGGGAGGGGGATGTTACAGTAGTCCTGATGAGAGATAAGAGTGTGTAGAAGGAGTTTGGTGGTCTCTGGGGACAGGTAGGGGTGGATTTTGGTGATGTTGCGTAGGTGAAAGTGACAGGACCTGAAAAAGGTTCTGAATATAGGGGGGTAAATGGGAGGGCAGAATCAACGCCAAGGTGATGCCAAGACAACGTGCCTGAGGGGAGGGCCGAATAACAGTGTTGTTAACAGTTAGATATATGTCGGGGGAAATTTGGAATTTGAGGAGGGGATGATGATGAGTTCTGTTTTATCCAGGTTGAGTTTCAGAAATCTGTCGGACATCCATGATGAGATTGGCTGGCAGCATGATACTTTATCCAGGACTCAAGGAGACAAGTCAGGGGTGGACAGATATATTTGAGTGTCTTTAGCATATAGATGGTACTGTAAGCCAAAGGAAAATATGAGACTACCGAGAGAGGTGTACAGAGAAAAGAGAACCAGTCCAAGGACCGACCTTTGGGGAACACCAACATGGAGGAGAGGAGGAATTACCATTGAGAGCCTTAAGACTTAGCTCTGATGAGGTCATTGGCCACTTTAGTAAGGGCTGTTTCTGTGGAATGGGCAGCTCCAAAGTCAGACTGGAGAAGATCAAGGAAAGAGTTGGTGCTCAGTGAGTCTTTTGTAGACAAGACAAAAAAGAAGTTTAGAATCATGGGAGAAGGGATATAGGATGGTAGCTAGCTAGGTCTAGTGGGGGTCTAGGTCTAGTGAGGTTTTCTTTAGGATAGGGAGAATAATGGTATGTTTGAAAGCTGAGGGGTAGATACCAGTAGACAGGGAGAGGTTGAACAGTTCAGTTAGAGCGGGGGCTAGGTTGGAGGAATGGGCATCAAGTGGATCGGAGGGAGTTGAGTCAAGCGGACAGGTAGTGGATGGAGATAAGAGAAGAGAGCAGACTTCATCCACAGTAACAGTACTGAGGGAGGCCAGTGCAGATTTACAGGTGGAAGGGGTGGACAGAGAATATCTTCTTCGTCACCTCCCCCTGATCTTTCAATACATATGATGCACGCACACCACTTGTGGCATTGCCTTTTAAAACTTATTAGGAAGGGCGCATGCCAGTACCTAGCCCAGCTTCAATATAACTATCCACGCATGTGCGGTTCCCCTATGAGAACGCCGGTTTAACCATTTATAGGGATGCCTGCATCACCAGTTCTCTCTTGAATGGCTGCAGACATCTCGTCTCGTCTTAACCAACGTTAAAATTAAGTTATATTGTTTTTTTTCTTTTATGTTTATAACTCCTAATCAAAAGCATATGCTGATTTCCTCTATAATCCCTAGGGGTCACAAACATCTGGACCCTTTGTTTAATTCTTCTACATTCCTGAAAAATTTCCAGCATCTTTCCAGGAAATGTGAGGACAATCCTTTCAAGGTAATATTTGATATTCTTATAACCTTACTTTAAACATTGGCAGTATATTCAAATCTTTACTATTTACTATTTCCTTATTAGTATTCTTTATTTTAAGTAACTCCAACACAACAGGGCCAAGTCAAAAAATCTTCATACATAAGTGGGTGTCATTGGGTTAAAGTATTTAAACCTTCTTTTTGTCTTTCCTCTTTATTTAGTATAGAACAGTATTAAACAATTAAAATAAGCATTAATGTATCTCCTCATGATATTCAATTCCCAAATCCGCATACTTTGAATGTCATACAAACACTGGCCCCTATAATGTACTACAAGTAATCATCGGACAAATCTATACATTTTTGGTCAGTTTCTAAAGCATTACATTATACATAAGTGGTGACATATGAATATGATTTCACCTTACATTCTCTATACTCTTTGCTAATCTTCTTCGTTTTTACCTCCTTTGACTCTTTGGTTACATCATGGTTACATAGTTACATAGTAGGTCAGGTTGAAAAAGGACAGTCCATCAAGTTCAACCACTAGGGAAATAAACATATCCCAGATATAAAACCCTATAAGACATAGTTGGTCCAGAGGAAGGCAAAAAAAAAAACCTGGTACAATTTGCTTCAATGGGAAAAAAATTCCTTCCTGATTCCATGAGGCAATTGGATGTTCCCTGGATCAACAGTCACTGGTATTTTTCTTTAAAGCCTTAATACCCAGTTATATTCTGTGCTTCTAATATACTAAAAGCAATCTATAGTAGTTGCTGAGACTACTTCCTGAGGGAGCCGATTCCACATTTTCACAGACCTTACAGTGAAGAATCCCTTCCTTATCCGGAGCTTAAACTTCTTTTCCTCCAGATGCAAAGAGTGCCCTCTTGTTCTTTGTAATGATCTTTGTAATGATGAATAATGGGGAAGAAAGTTCAATATATGGACTGTTTATATATTTATACAGGGTTATCATATCCCCCCTTAAACGTCTCTTCTCAAGTGAGAAAAGATTCAGTTCAGCTAATCTCTCCTCATAGCTGAGCTCCTCCATTCGTTTTAATTAATTTAGTTACCCTTCTCTGCACTCTCTCCAATTCCACAATTTCCTTTTTGTGAACTGGTGCCCAAAACTGGACTGCATATTCCACATGTGGTCTGATCAATGCTTTGTACAGTGGCAGGATTATGTCTCCATCTCTGCAGTCTATTCCTTTTTTAATACAAGAAATTACTTTGCTAGCTTTAGACATTGCAGCTTGGCATTGCATGCTGTTATAAGTCTATGATCTAAGAGAACCCCCAGATCCTTTTCCATTTCTGACTCCCCCAAATGTAATCCCCCTAGACAGTGTGAAGCATGCATGTTGTTAGCGCCCAAGTGCATAATTTTCCATTTACCTATATTAAATTTAATTTGCCACTTGGCTTCCCAATCAAACAGTACATCCAGGTCTGCTTGTAGATTATAGACATCCTTTACAGACATAATTACATTACATAGATTGGTGTCATCTGCAAACACAGAAATGGTACTTTTAATCCCAAACTCTATATCATTTATAAAGATGTTAAACAATAAAGGTCTCAACACTGAACCCTGGGGTACACCACTAAAAACCTTAGACCATTCAAAGTATGAATCATTATTTACAACGCTCTGGATGCGATATTTAAACCAGTTCTCTATTCATTTACAGATTGACTTTTCTGAACCTATTGGCCCTAACTTGCATATTTACCGTCTGTGGGGTGCAGTGTGAAATGCTTTAGCAAAGTCCAAGTACACTATATCAACTGCTATTCCACTGTCTACCTGTTTACTTATTTCCTCATAAAAAGAGAGTAAATTTGTTTGACAAATTCTGTCTTTCTTGAAGTCATGCTGACTATCACTCATATTATTTTCCAGCAGAAACTCCTCTATGTGGCTCTTTATCAAACTCTCTAAGACCTTTCCAACTATGGACGTTAAACTAACAGGTCTGTAGTTACCTGGTAATGCCTTTGCTCCCTTTTTGAAGATAAGAACCACATTGGCCTTAGGCCAATTATACAGTACCTTGCCAGTGATTTAAAGAGTCTCTAAAATTTAGAAATAATAGCTTTGAAATAACTGAGCTCAGGTATTTGAGGACACCTGGATGTAATCCATCAGGCCCTGGTGCTTTGTCAACCTTAATTTTTCCCGGCTGTTTCTCAATCATATCAATTTTGAGCCATTGTGACTTATTTAGGGCAGTGACATTGCTATTCCGAATTTGGACGAGCTCTGCCATTTTCCTTCATGTACACAGAGCTAAAAAAAGTGTTTAGTAAATCTGCCTTGTCTTTATCCCCAGTTACTGACCTAGTGACATCCTTTAATGGGCCTTCATGCTCAGATCTGATCTTTTTGCTATTAATATATTTGAAACATTTTTTGTGGTTTGCCTTACTTTCATTTGCAATCTGTCTTTCATTTTGAAGTTTTGCACATTTTATCTCCTTTTTACATCTTTAGTTATATTCTTTGTAGGTTTCAAATGATGAAGGTGATCATTTTTATATTTTGGACATGCCCTTTTCTTGTTCCTTATGGCTTTTTTAACATCAGCTGTAAGCCACATAGGTTTTAATTTTAGCATTTTCAATGTATTACAATGTATATTTTTCAGTTTGCTTTTGTAGAACAGACTTGAAACATTCTCATTTCTGTTCTGTGTTCTTTGAGGACAATATTGTCTCCCAGTCCAAGTCACAGAGAGCCGTCCTTAATAATGGAAAATTTGCTCTCTTAAAATCTTAAAATTGTATCTTTCCTGTTTTTGCTTCCTGTTTACAGCTTACATTAAATGAAATCATATTATGGTCACTGCTACCCAGATTCTCCTTTATTTGCACATTTGTTATAAACTCTGCATTGTTAGAAAGAACTAGGTCCAGCAGAGTATCATTTCTAGTTGGGGCTTCTATAAACTGTACCATAAAATTATCTTGTATTAAATTCTCATATTTCCTCCCTTTTGCTGTTCCTGTAGTGCCATTACTCCAGTCAATGTCAGGGTAGTTGAAATCTCCCAAGATTAAAACACTTCCACTTTTTGCTGCTTTTTCTGTCTGTGCTAGTAGTTGATTCTTTATTTCTTCCTTAGCACTGGGGGGGCCTAAAGCAGACTCCAATCATTAATTGTGTGTTATTCAACCCCACATTTAACTCCACCCATAATGCCTCAACCTCATTGCTTGTTCCATCCGCAATTTCTTCTTTCACATTCAATTTTAGATCACTTCTCACATACAGACACCACCACCCATTTGTCTGACTAAGTCTTTACGAAAGAGAGAATACCCAGGAATATTGACAGCCCAGTCATGCGAAGAACAAAGCCAGGACTCAGCATTACCAACTAAGTCATAATTCTCCTCACTCATTAAGGCTTCCAACTCCCCCATCTTGTTTGCTGGACTTCTAGCATTGGTAAACAGGGTCTTTAAACCATTGCTGCTTTTACCATCATTGTTTGCCAAATCATTTTGTTTTTCAGTACAACTAGTAGTGCACAATCCAATGTTTGTTTGTAACATGGGAAGCGCCTTACAATTATCCATAACCCTCCCCCCAACTATCCCCAATCCACCCACCACTAGTGTCTGACCCCTGACTAACCTTTCTGCCACATTATTTACCTTTCCCACCCCCTCTATCCTAGTTTAAATATCCCTCCACCATTCCCCTAAATCTTTCCCCTAGCACAGCAGACCCCTTTAATTTAGGTGCAAATCATCTCTGGCATACAGGTTGTACCCCAATGAAAAGTCAGCCCAGTGCTCTATGAACCCAAACCCTTCCCTTCCACACCAGGACTTAAGCCATGCGTTTAGCTGCCTAAGCTCCCCCTGCCTTTCCTGTGTTGCGCATGGCACAGACAATATTCCAGAGAATATAGCCTTGGAGGTCCTTTTCTTCAACTTGAAACCTAATTCCCTAAACTGATTTTTAAGAATCCACAAACTTTCATCTATATTGTCATTGGTTCCAACATGGACCAAGTCAGCTGGGTCCTGTCCAGCTCCTCCCAGTTTGTCCACTCGGTCAACCACATGCCGAACCCTGGCACCAGGAAGACAGCAAACCATTCAGTTGAAGGGATCCAGGTGACAAACTATTCTATCTGTCCTCCTGATGATAGAATCCCCTATGAATACTAATTGTTTTTTCCTTCTTGCGTTTCCCTCCCCACCACTACTAGATGTGCTGCTCTCCCGGCTGATAGGGGTAGCAGTAACATCTAGAGTTGCCACCACTGGGTCTGCCACCTGCACATCTTCACATAACTTTGCAAACATGTTGGGGTGCTCAAACACAGGGCTGGTCTTCCTTTTCTGGGGGCCCCTACCACTCCCTCTAGTTACATTAACCCAACTCACTACATGTTCATCCTGATTTACCTCTCCACCCTCCACATCTAAGCCATTAACTGCCTGCTCAGTGAGCAGGAGACCTCTCTCAAGGTGATCCAGTGATTTCAGTGTTGCTATGCGCTTCTTCAGCTCTCCAATGTGAGATACCAGAAAGGCGACTTGCTCACGTCTGTCGCAGCGGTATTCACCTAGGAGCTGTTGCTCCATTTGTGCATACATATGGCAGACTGTGCACTGAACCAAATCTTCCACCTTGCTACCACTCATTTTCCCAGTTACAATGTTTGTTTGTTTAGAAGGAGTCAAAAACGTTTACTTAAAGTTTGTGGTTAATATAAGGATTTAACTCTTTTTGTTTTCAAACTTCTGTTTTTTCTAACTCCACTTGAATAAAAGTCCACTTGTTTCACAAGCCAAACCGTAAGCAAGCTCAAAATGAGTGCCCCAGGAACTTAAATCACATGTGAAGCCTTGACCACTCCCCCTTGGAGGTCAGCAAGGAAAAAAAGCGTTTTAAAACAAAACTGATAGTCAAGCAAACACAACTCCCAAATGCACAATATCAGCCTCCTGTTTTTTTTTAACTCCACTTCGTTAAAAGTCCACTTGCTTTACAAGCCAAACAGTGAACAAAACTAGGAGTAAAATAGGAAATAAATAGGCTAAACAGTGACATTTGCCAATATAAAAGTGCTACAATTCTACCGCGCTGTAACTTTTCAACTTGGAGTTCTTCTTTAAACTACTTATTATTCATGAGTCAGTGGTGATAATTTTCTCAGCAGGTGGCTCTCCAGATGTGAATGTGGGTTAACGGAAGAATTCACAAAATAAGGCAATCACTCCATAATATCATATGCCACTGATGTCCTGGTAAATAATATGTTTTCTGCTGGCCACCTATTATTTCTCATGATATGTGGTAAGTATTTTTTTTAATTATACAAAATGGTGTTAAAAAAGTGCCCATTACTAGAGGAGATTTAATTTATGAAGTTGATGTTGTTTATTGTGAAGGGTTCATAACCTTATAAATGTGAAGGAGGGAGGATGCAAAATTATTTTTAAAATACAGCATTTGGTACACATTATTAAATATTTACAATGGATCTGTCAGTTTAGGCACTGTTAGATCCACACACTGCAGAGCCTTTGTATAATTTTGTAGATCTGACAAATCAATTATCACATGATAGGCTCAGTTCACAACAACTGTAATGCTTTGATTTTGATATCTGGACTATTTTCAATGCAACTGTGTATTATGTGTTACCATGTGGTACTACAAGACATGGGCTTGATGCTAGCCAAATATAAACATACTACAAAACAACACACACAGGCTAACATCTCATCTGAAAATACCCGTTTACTTGTTGCTGATCTTCTTGCTTAATAATTTCAGGAACCTAAACAAGTATGTTCATGTTCAAGGATTTCTGACTTTTTTCTATAGCCAAGCTACATACTTGTTAAGGGAAAGTGAATCAGGATATATAATACAACAAGTGAGTCAGTATCACAGCTAGGCATCTGGTATTTTTAAAAGGGTCACTGTCTTATAAATTGATTGTGGAATCTGTTTAGCAGATTTAGATATATAAACATAAAAACATCTTACAGCAAAAAAGACAAAGAAAAAGAACATTAAAGTGTATGACAGTGTGCTTAGAAGAAAATATTATTCATTTTCTGATGAGCCCATATTGAATGAATCCTTCCTTCTAACCTACATGTTTTTCCTCATTTTATTAGATTTTTACAAACAGGTTGCAACATGTGTTCTCAGTTTTTCTGAATTTCATGACTGTCCAGGGATTATCCCAGTATCTTGAATCAAGAAAGAAATATTTCCTCTTTTAGGCAAATTGAATCATGTGTTATATCATTTTTTGCCTGCCTCTGGATCGGCTATAGTCATAGGGTTGTGACGATGCAGGTTTTTTTATTTTTTTTATTTTCAGTTGGTTGAACTATACAAGAAGGTATTTTTTTTACCTGAATATATATTTAACATATGCATTAACAATACAAAAGCGCCTAATCTAAATAAAAAAAGTCTACCATAGTGTAACTCCCTATAAAATTAACATCTGTCTGAAGTCATACAGCCTGATACATTAATGAAATGCACGTACACTCTAAACGCGTACGTACGCGCCGGACGGCGAAGTCTATTACTGTGAGTCGGGCCCAATTTTCAGTGAACTCGCCTGCCCGTAAAGATCGCGAATACGCCAATTAAGGCGATTAATTTTCTGCTGCGCAATTCAGGAGATGTTAACCTCAATGATGAGGTGATAGCAATTGATTAGCGTATACATGCGCGCCGTTCTGTGTTCTCCAGTACATTTTACAGGTCAGTTACAGGTATAGTTACATTTGTTGTACTTCTTGTTACTTTTTCTTTTGGTTGCAACACTGCAAACTCATTTCTATCAAGCTGGATATATACTAAGTGGCACTTTCAAATATGTCATCGCACAATAGTATGAGTGTAAAAAAATGTGAACTTTAGAGAAATCAAATATTTTAGTAAAGGATTATTGACAAACATGGTATAATAATAATAATACATAATATTAATACATGTATTAAGGAATATTTAGTGATTTTAATTGTGCATACACTTATGCAATACATATGCATTTTAATTGGTA
>NC_092867.1:54112644-54128425 GCF_032062135.1 Pyxicephalus adspersus
AAAAAAAAAAAAAAAAAAAAAAAAAAAAACACATCAACAAAATGGCCCAACAAATATTGCATTGCATCAAGGGTGGATAACTGGATTAGAAAACATTTATGCAGGACAAACATTTCAAAGGGGTAATAAAGGCAGAATTTTGCAATCAAACAATATGGCCACAAACACAATACCATAGCATTAACTTCAAAATTGCAAAATGGACATTAAAACATTCAAAGTAAAAAAAATAAAAAAGAAGCTATTGTGCTAAATGGTAGACAAGGTATCAAATGCAGCAACATAGATTAATTAGGATAACACACAAAACAACAGCGGGAAAGGGAAGTTAAACCACACCCTTATATATGCTCAAATTTAAGCGCACAGGTGATAGAAATTCCATTGCAATACTTGCGCAGTCTGTCAAAATTGGCTTTTTTTTTTTTTTTTCTGCGATTCGACATTTCATTATCATTGATTAATATAATCCTTTGGATTTGTACACCAGTAAACAGATATTCTATTAATTAAAAAAATAAAATAAAGTTGGGGAGGATTTAATGTTAAAAGTATTTTCTATATGCATATAAATATATATATATATATATATATATATATATATAAAGCAAACACGAACGTGTGTGTGCTTGTGACTTTTGTGGGAAAATCTAGTCCGATGGCAAAGCTGAGGCTTCGCCCACGGAAAGTCGCAAGACTTACCCCGAGGCGACTCCTCCGATCAGGCATCGTAAGCCTTTAGATAGGCGCCTATGTAGAGGAGTTGAACTCAGTTAACTCTTTCCCAACAGGAAAGAAATAAGTGATTTTAAAATATGCTTTTTTCTTAGCGCATATGAATGTTTTAAACACTTGAACAGCACAAACATGTTTTTTAGGGCTAAGGGTAATATGTGTGCCATTAGAAAGAATGCTTTTTAAGGGGAACAGTGACTTGCAATGCAAGCTCGCCAGTGTAAAACTGCCGGGGATGCGCAGCTCCAGCAGCGAGCTCATTCAGTTACTGAATTGCGCAACGGCTTCCAATTTCGGATCGCGAATAGGAATGTGCGAGCGAGCTTCTGATTTTGCTTAGTGAATCAGGGCCATAGTCTATTCATGTCCTTTGCTTTCCATGGTGGAATGCTAAAGATTTAGCTAACTATCTAACTTAGCTAACTATCAAGTGTTTAGGCAAACTAGTATAGGAACTTTCACATCACATATTGAGTACCAATCAGTAGAACTAGGTATTGTGGCAGTACATGCAACTTGTATTTCTAAAACTGGTGTCTTATTTTTTTAGGGTGTTGGACACTACCTCTTCCATATACAACAACTTTGGTCTGGAGTGTGCTGGACAATGAACAAAATCAGTTCAATCTCCTGTGTTTGGTGAACACCATGCCAGCTGCTATTATCACAATGTGGATATCAAATACAAATGAAGCCAGTGAGATTATTTCAGATGGCATCCAAATGATCATCATACCTGCATCCACCACACAGCGCTACTTCCTCACTACACTTAAAAGTGACCAATCTCCTGTCTTTGCAGTTCCATCTTACGTGGGTTGCTTTTTTTTTCCTGGCAATATTGGATTTCATTTTTCCAAATTTTTTTCGGCTAATAGCCTGTCCACTATATTTCCACCAACTTCATTGAATATGCCTCTCCATTCTGTGATGTTCTCCTTATCTTCAAGCAAACAAGCCATTTATATAATTCCTTCACCCTTCCATCACAGTAGTTTCATCTTTCAGTCAGTATTTAGTGAGAATGACAATTCTGACCCCCTTACCTCAAATTCCCAACAGTACCACAATATTCAAATTGGCCATCTTGTTTTAGCTGGAAATTTCCATAATTTTACCTATTTAAGTCTACTAATTCAGAGGCTCAAAACACAGGACTCAACGGCCTCCTTTTTCTTAACTGAAACTGAAAGTGTTAACCTTGATGATACCCTTGCAGGTAATGTATTTCATAATTCGTATTTACAGTAAAAATACTGGAAGATTAGTGAGGTCAAATTCAAAACACCAAGACCAAACCAAGATTTTTTGACCTGAAAAAAAATCTTGTTTTTTTTACATGGGTAACACCAGGAGATAGTAATTTGTCCTCATTTAAAGTGTATAACAAACTTTCTGGTTTAGACATTATTACAGGAGGACATAGCAACTTCTACTGGTGGTCAGCAATAATGCACAAAAGATTGTTTAGGAGTAGGTGACCCATCATAACCAACCCAGTTACAAAATACTTTAACCATGTAATATAACATCCCACAGATGTATTTATTCACATTCATTTAATTGCCATTTCTGTTGATAATGATAAATTGAATGCACACAGTAACAGACACATTTTGTGGCCTAGGTTTATGTATTTTTCCTGTTTTTAAGCTAAAGGTAGGTTTCTCAGTTTATGTTTAGATTTGTTTATTTAAGTGTGAAATGTATCCCCCTACTATGATGATCAGAGTAATTTATTTGCCTAACCCCCAAGTGATTACAAAGAAACAAGTGTTTTGGACACCTATTTAACAGAGGGTTTAGGAAAAGATGTTTTAGCTTTGGAGGAAAAAAAACAATCTTTAAAGCAAAAATATTTTTAATGAGGAAAACATTGGTGTGTTCAACACTTATTTCCCCCACTGTGTAATATGAGCATATACATCTATGTGCATATCAGACAAAGAATGTTTCCTGCGATTTGTACTAGATCTAAACATATTCTAACCATTGTCTAATTTAAAAATTGCTGACAAGAGCAATCAACATGAAAACATATCTCTAAATATCACATTTGGTATAGGTAAAGAGCAAACCATATGATACTTTATTGGCCAGGCCAAAAAAAACAAAAAACAAACAAAAAAATACCAAATTATAATTGTCTCTCACTGACCAGCACAGTCTTGTCCTTATTTACTATCCCTGGGTCTTAGATAACAGCCCCCTGTTTGGTGATTAATTTACGGTTGTCTATGCTATTTATTCTTTTTAATATGCATCAACCCTTTTAGCAACCCTGGCTGTGGAAGGAGTGCTTCCTGACCCTTTCATTGTTATAGGATTCAATTATATTTGTGACCCCTGTCCTTAAGGAAGCAGAACTTCCTATCTGTGGCATACTCATCATTGTTTACAAGATTTATAAGTTCATGTGGCACATATATTTGTGATATATGAAAAGGGTGATAATACAATTTTAATCATTATCACTGATGTATTTCCCCCCAGATGAAGGTGCCGGTAGTAATAAAATATCACCTAATTAAAATAATATTTGGGAGTATATTTTGCCCTATTTTTGTATTTTATTGCATTAATTGATTTGTTGGTTGTGATAAATTTCATTTGATTTGATTTTTTTTTAAACATTTTTTTATTTAGGGTTTTACAGAAGATGGAAGGGGAGGGGGGGAACAACCGGGGGGGGGGGGGGCTGATACATTAAAATATAAAATGTTGAGAAGCGGACAACATATCAATACAACATACAATGTAGAAAACTGTATGGCAAAGAGCAAGTAACAGAATGAAAAAATAGCGTTACCAAACCTGTATTACTGTTGTTGATAGAATAACAAGTAGAATAGGAATAAAAGAGAATAAGAGTAGAATAAGAGTAGAATAAGATAGAATAAAAATGTTTACAACAAAATTGACATTACGAGGGCATAGAAGTGCATAGTGTTCCCAAAGTTATCAGTTCTAAACCTTTTTGTTTTGAATGGGGGACTTCTGTGTTGGAGTATACAAACATAATTTTTTAAACATAACAATTTCCAATTCTACTGTCCTTGATGCGTTTCACCTCAAAGGCTTCATCAGAAGGACATATTGTAATGGGTATGTCAATTTCCTTATAACCTTTAACAAAAACAAAGAACAATCGCGTTCAAAATAGGAAATCCACAAATATTTTAGGGACTTTTAAGGTCAGATACTAATTGATACCAATTAATCAACAATGAAGTATAAAATCATATCATATTTTATTTGAAAATTGCATGTTAAAATTTTGTAACAATAAAAACGGGATGTTTGTTCAAAATAATACACAAATAACACACAAAGTAAATCCCCCTGTGAAAACCTCCTAAATTGAGATATTCCACAGTTTCTACATGTTTCGCGGATACCAAGTTGCTTCATCAGGAAATGGAAATCTACAAATAACATAAGAAGATGAGAGAGGGTCTCATGAGCGATCACTAGCACTCAATGTGAATATGAATGTAAGTTTACAATTTAACTGAACTTTGAGAAATATGTTAGATAAAATAAATTATTATACAAAAATGTTTTAATAATTGATTGTAATGAATCGGTATTTGTAAATCTCTATTTCCTGATGAAGCTGACTTGGTATCCGCAAAGCATGTAGAAACTGCGGAATATCTTAAGAGGTTTAAGAGGTTTCCACAAGGGGATTGTGTTATTTTGAACAAAAACCCTTTGATTTTATTGTTACAAGATTTTAACATGTAATTTTGAAATAAAATATGATATGATTTTATACTTCATTGTTAATTAATTAGTATCAATTAGTATCTGACCTTAAAAGTCTCTAAAATATTTGTGGGTTTCCTATGGTGAACTCGATTGTTCTTTGTATCTATGTGGCTATGGGATGTGGTTTGATCTTTTTAAGACCTGAATGGTAAAAACGAATTTCAATATTCCTTTAACAAAAACAAACATATGCATATTTTTACAATTTTTCTTGTAGCAAGTGATTTTCATGAAAGCCTTTGAAAAGCAGTTTTGCACTTACTTGTTAATTTGTTTGATATCAAAATAAATCACAATAAAATACTTGCATCAAAAATAGGGAGATATGAAACATGGAAACACCTAGGGGGATAGAAATATGGATACTCTTAACGTTGTATGGTCTTACCTTTTATAAAAAGTCTTTGTGTCAATTCAATAAATGTGTATGGAATTATTTTCCTTTAAGCAAAGTTTATATTTATTTTTGTAAAAAAAAACAGATTAGATAGAACAAACAGATTGCATATCACCTAAAAAGTCCCATTCCAAACAATCTTTTTGAACCTGCTTTATAACAAGTTAGGGATGTGCTGCTACAAATTAACTTTCACCTCCCAAATACAACTTTTTATGATTTTAAAATTGGACAGAGAGCCGTACTCTTCTAGGATGTTAAGTAAATTTGGAAGAGAGGTTTTGAGATTGCAAACAAAAGGTCATCGGCGTATGCAGCTATCTTTTGATGCTGAGTTCCATATGGTACAGACTAGGGGTTCAAGGGTCAGAATAAAAATCAGGGGGGGCAATTGGCAACCCTGATGCGTGCCATTAAAAATCTGAAAAGGGGTGGGATGTACTCTGTTCACCCTTACCGTGGCAGTGGGGCGTGAGTAAAGGGCTCAAATCCATGACATCATGTTGGGTCCCAGACCAATATGCAAGACGCAGTCAAAGGCCTTCTCTGCATCGGTGGACAGTAACATGAAAGGTACCTTTTAAGTCTGAGCATGATAAATCTAGTTAGGCACTCTCAAGGTAATATTCCTAGGTAGTGTTGGTTGAATAGCTCACTATTCGATTCGGCAGCTATTCGCTCGAATATAGCAAAAAAATTTGGGTGGTCGAATGTCAAAGTCGAACACCATTAAAGTCAATAGGAGGAAAAATTTGGGTTTTTTTCAGCACTGTGTAGAGCTTCTACAGCCTACAAACAGATGTAAAAAGATACAATATAAAAGGATACATAAAAAGATACATAACACTGTTACATACCACTGTACTTCACATGAAGATTAAAGAGCACCTGTCACATCGTTATTAGGCTAAAGGTAGGTACACACTTCCAATAATTATTGTTAGAAAATGAACGATTACGACCGATCAACGATTATGCACGATTATACTTGAACAATTATATTGTGCACAGTTCTGTACATGCTGTAACAATATGATCGTTCATATATAATCCACCAACAGTGTCCACATACTAGATACAATTGTTTGAACGATGCAGGGAGGGACATGTAAAGGAGAAAGTGTACCGCAGAAATATGCACAATCACTGAACGACACGATACTGTATACACGATAGATAGTGAAAGATCGTCGGCCAATCAGATCAACCGTGGCGGTCGTTCATTTCCAACGACAATCCTCGTTTGTCGGCGTCCTTGGTCACTTTTTTTTGGCCAATCGGTTGTTCATCGGTCGTTTCTAACGATAATTATTGAAAGTGTGTATGCAGCTTTAGTCTACACGGACTGCATTCCCATGGGCTAATCTACACCAGGAGCTGTAGTTTTTGAGCATTATCTTAAACGTTGCTTGCAACATTTAAAAAATTAAAAAGCTGGATAAACGCGGGAAAACGCTTCTATTGAACTCAATGGAGGCTTTTTCAAGCGTTTTTAAGCTTTTTTGAAAGCTTCCATTGAAAACAATGGGGTCTTTTATAAATATTTTTAGCAGGACTTTGGAATCTGGAAGCCCATTTAAGAAGGAGACTCCCAGATCTCCACCGCCCCACCCTGGGGAATGAGTACAGGGGTACATAAATCCCCTTACTCATTCCCTGAAAGGGTTAAAATATAAGTAAAAAATAGGACAAGGCTTTAATGTTAAATTATTTTATTAATGTGTGTGTTTGTGTAATTTAACTTTTTATCTTTTTTTTACAGGTTATCCCAATGACAGGAGGATTTCCAGGGTTGCAATGAACAGAGCCCTGGAAATCCTCCTGACAGTGAGGGATTGCAGGGCACTAGGGGTTAAATGAGGACAAGCCTCTCGATTCACCCCTGGTGCTCTGGCTGAGGTTTTACATTTCTCAGCCATTCAGCACTAGAGATGAATGGGGAGACTTGTGCCCATTCATCCCTAGTGCTCTGTGATTGGCTGAGAAATAGGAAATCCTGATGACAGCTCAAGCATCATCAGGATTTCCCTTTCCTCAGCCAATCAGGGAGCAGAGCAATCAGCGGAGCTTTACTATGCTGACAGCTCTGCTCCTCTGATTGTTCCTGCAGCCCTAGAGGAGCTGTGACATGTATTCTGTATGTGTAATACATGTCACAGCTCCTCTAGCGCTGCGGGAGTAATCAGGGGAGCAGAGCTGTCATTATAGTAAAGCTCCGCTGATTGCTCTGCTCCCTGATTGGCTGAGGAAAGGTAAACCCTGATGATGCTTGAGCTGTCATCAGGGTTTCCTATTTCTCAGCCAATCACAGAGCAGTAAAGGTATGAATGGAGATAGTATCTCCATTCAACCTCTATTGCCCTCGTAATGCCTGCAGTTACAGCTAATTGAAGGCACGTGCTTTCAATTAGCTGTGACCGCAAAGTTCCCACGGTCCAGGAATCCCACAATGACATTATGATTCATAATGTCATTATCGGATAACCTGTAAAAAATAAAAAAAGAACAAGTTTAAAATAAAAACACATACAAAATAAATAATTTAAGAAAAAAAATTTTTTTTTTTTAAACTTTTTTTTTTTTCCCGAATTTTTCGAATCCCGTGTTTTTCGGGTCGGGTCTACCCGAATTCGAACAGCCATATTCGGGTCGAATATAGGGACAACCCGAATTCGAACATCAACACTATTCCTAGGTTCCCTGCTGGTCATGAAACCAGTTTGGTTGTAATGTACCAGTCTATGTACCACTCTAAGTAATCTGAATGCCAGGATCTTCGTGAATATTTTCAAGACTTGGTTTAGCAGGAAGATAGGAGGATAACTGGCACATGAAGAAGGATCTTTTCCTTTCTCCTTTGGGAATGACTGTTATGGTAGCTCGCTGGGAGTCCAGGGAGAATCCAGAGCCCTCTGTTAATGAATTGAGCATAGTAACTAGATGGGAGTTTAGTGATCCACGAAAACATTTAAAATAGGAGAGGGGGAGTCCGTTGGGGCCAGGTGTTTTTCCTGTGGGGGTGTTTTTAATAGTGCTATGAAGCTCCTCCTTTGTAACTTGGGTCTGAGGTTTGAGGGTATTAAGTATCTATTGATTGTTTTTAGTCTGCCCAGGTTTTGAAAGGGTGTGTGGGAGCTCCGGACGTTATAGAGATCCGAGCAAAATGTATGGAAAGAGCTTGCTATGTCATTAGTGTGAAAAAGTTTAAGCCCATCTCTTCCAGAGATGAAAGGGACAAAGGAGCGGGTCTTATGTTCTCGGAGAGCGTTAGCCAGCATTCTGCTGCTCTTGTTACCATATTCATAGAAGGCTCTTCTGTATTTAGCAAAAGAGGCCTTGGCTTTATACCTGTACAATGCCACCAATTGTTCACGTAGGGCCTGTAATTCCTTGCCTCCATTCAAATCCCTGGAGGCTTTATGAGAATTTTCTAGAGTACCTATGCATTTCAGGAGCTCCAAAGAAACCTCTGCTGCCACCGCTGCGTCCTGGAGAAGAGACTCATTCAGCCGCCAGTTTCAGGATTTGGGGTTAAGAGAAATATTTCAATAGATAATGAGATTGGTGCATGGTCTGAATTGAGCATGAGTGTGCTCTGTGCAATTCAGAGTGAGGCAGCCAGAAATGATCTATCCTCGAGTACGAGCATTGTGGCAAGGAGTAGAATGTGTAGTCACATCTAGCGGGACTGAGATTTCTCCAGACATCGATTAATTGAAATTGCACCAGGCATCTGTAAGCTTGTTTGCATGTGTGTGGTGGGAGTTTACCTGAACAGTGAGAAAAGTCAAGTTCGGGGTCAGGAGTGAAAATTAAATCTCCGCCCAACACTAGGAGGCACTCTTAAAAATTTTCCAAAGATTCGAGCAAGAGAGAGAGGCAGGCCGCCTAACCAATGTTGGGGAGGTGGACTGCAGCAAATGTGACAATATTTCCCTCCAGAAGCCCCTTAACAAACAAGTATCTGCCCTCTGGGCAGCAGATAATATCCTTCAGTTCCCAGTTTAGTGATGCATAAGTTTTGGTATGGAGTGACCCGCTGTCTATGTAGTTCAGTTAATACCATAGATAGTTTTTCGGGGTGTTAAAAAGAAACTAAACTGAAAAGTGCCTAAAAAAAAAAAATACACTTACCTTCAATCCCGCAGGGCAGTCTGATCCATCCGGGGCTGTCTTGCATTGGGTCCCGCATCGTCCCACCGGCCATCTTCCCCTCTTCTTCCATGCGCAGAAGGTGCACCTAAGAGCCTCCCGGGATGCATGACTTAGGTATCCCAGGAGGCTTTGCACTCCCATTCATTCTCAATTAACACTGGGGGACGGTGGTGCACCATTTTTTTTTTAAAAAAAAAGGGTGTTGCACTTTAAAAAAAAAAAAAAACAAACAACAGAATTTTTACAAAGTTACAAGGTTACGTAGTAGGTTAGGTAGAAAAAAGACATAAGTCCATCAAGTTGAACCACTAGGGAAATAAACATATCCCAGATATAAAACCCTATAAGAAATAGTTGGTTCAGAGGAAGGCAAGAAAACCCTGGTACAATTTGCTTCAACAGGGGAAAAACATTCCTTGCTGATTCCATGAGGCAATCAGGTGTTCCCTGGATCAACAGTCTCTGTTATCTTTACTTTAAATCCTAAATACCCAGTTATATTCTGTGCTTCTAGAAAAGAAAAATCCAGCTTTTTCCTAAAGCAATCTAGTAGTTGCTGAAACTACTTAAGGGAGACTATACCACAATTTCACAGACCTTATAGTGAACATTCCCTTCCTTATCCGGAGACTAAACTTCTATTCCTCCAGACGCAAAGAGTGCCCTCTTGTTCTTTGTAATGATCTCAAAGTGAATATTTGGGGAGAGAGTTCTCTATATTGACCATTTATATATTTATACAGGGTGATCATATCCCCCCTTAACGTCTCTTCTCAAGGGGGAATAGATTCAGTTCAGCTAATCTCTCCTCATAGCTGAGCTCCTCCATTCCTTTTATTAGTTTAGTTGCCCTTCTCTGCATTCTCTCCAATTCCACAATGTCCTTTTTGTGAACTGGTACTCAAAACTCAAAACTCAATTCCTCTTTTAAACCCCCTAGCGATAATCCCGAGTGTGACTCGGGGTGGATTTTACTTGCAAAAAGCGGTAATCCCAAGTCACACTTATGGTTGCTTTAAACTAAGAAAACCCCCACTTTTCTTCCTCCGTTGTCATCCCCCCATCTCTTCCATCTCCAGGCGCAAAGTGAAGAGCCAAGATGTATGGGGTTTCCCGTTATGTCGGTGCAGGCACCGATTCGTGCCTGAGTCCAATACAAAGAAATCTTCATATAATATATATATAATTATAAATATATAAATATTATATATACTACTGTACAGTTATATTACATTTTTAATTTTTTTTTTTTTAAGTTTATTATTAAATTAATTAAATGTATTAACTATTGGACATAATTTTGGGAGTTATGCCTAAGAATTATAGCCTACAATGTAAAAAAAAATTTCCATGCAAAAAAATTATAACGCTTTTTGCAAGGAAATTTGGACAGAATTAGACCGTTGGGGGGTTAAGTATTTTACTAGCTTTAGATATTGCAGCTTGGTCTATGATCTACCAGAACCCCCAGATCCTTTTCCATTTCTGACTCCCCCAAGTGTATTCCCCCTAGACAGTATGAAACATGCATGTTGTTAGCTTACAAGTGCATAACTTTACATTTATCTATATTAAATGTCATTTGCCACTTGGCAGCCAAATCAAACAGTACATCCAGGTCTGCTTGTAGATTATAGACATCCTGTATGGACTTAATTCCATTACATAGTTTGGTGTCATCTGCAAACACAGAAATGGTACTTTTAATCCCACACTCTATATCACTAGTGGTGTACTATATCTATACCATTAGTGGTGAACCCTGGGGTACACCACTAATAGCCGTAGACTATTCAGAGTATGAATCATTAATTACAACTCTCTGAATGCGGTCTTTAACCCAGTTCTCTATCCATTTAAAGATTGACTTTTCTAACTCAATTTACCCTAACATGCATATTAACCGTCTGTGGGGTACAGTGTCAAATGCTTTAGCAAAGTCCAAGTATACTATATCAACTGCTATTCCACTGTCTACCTGTTTACTTACTTCCTCATAAAAGCTGACTATCACTTATAATAATATTTTCTAGCAGAAACTCCCCTATGTGGTTCTTTATCAAACTCTCTAGGACCTTTCCAACTATGGATGTTAAACTAACCGGTCTGTAGTTACCTGGTAATGACTTACAGGAACCACATTGGCACACACAGGAACCACAAAGCACATAGGCCAATCCATCGGTACCATGCCAGTGACTAAAGAGTCTCTAAAAATTAGAAATAATGGTTTTGAAATAACCGAGCTCAGCTCTTTGAGGACACGTGGATGTAATCCATCAGGTCCTGGTGTTTTGACAACCTATATTTTGCCCAACTGTTTCTCAATCATATCAATTTTGAGCCATTGTGGCTCATTGAAGGCAGTTACATTGCTGTTATGAATTTGATCTTGAGCTCTGCCATTTTCCTTTGTGTACACAAAGCTAAAAAAATGTTTAGTAAATTCTCCTTTTCTTTATCCCCAGTTACCAACCCAGAGACATATTTTAAGGGGCCCACATGCTCAGGTCTAAACCTAATGCTAATTATAAAAAGGTTTGTCTACCATTTTATGTAAAGTGAAAGTTCTGAGTTTAGGTACGCTTTAAGCCCTTTAACATTGGGGGATTAGAATGAGGGTTCAGGGGTTAGAGGAAGGCAGTGCCTAGGTCTGGGGATATAAACTGCAAGCTAATTTTGATAAAAAATACTTTGGAACACAGTTCAGGAATGTTCAAGAAAGTAGTGAAAGAAGGGGGGTATCAGGGAAGGGTATAATAATGCGCAGATCGTCCGGACCGGGCAGGGAAGCTCGGATGGTCGGAGCAATCTTCCCCACATCCGGGCCGGGCATATATATATATGGGTAGATAATACATTGATGAAAATATAGATGTTATATGTGTGGGGGAGGAGTAAGAGCAAATCACATGTATCATCACCTAGGAAAACATTCTTGAATATTAAATTAAAAAAAAAAAAAATAAATAAAAATTAAATCATCAAAAAGATATGTTTATTGTTTTGTTGGTAATACTCTTAACATTTTGTGATTCCAGGAGAATCAAATCACGCTTTGTGCTACAATGAAGACTTTTCTCTGGCACTAGGTATGGAATTTCTTTTATTCTCAATACACACACTTATATATGCATATTATGGCGGGACAGGTAGTCTATCCTGTGTTCACTATAAAAAAATAATGTTCTCCCAGTGTTTACTAGAAAAAACATGTTCCCCCAGTGTTCCCTAGAAAAAAAATATTATATTTCTTAGTGCTGTAATGTCAGATTGGGGTAACAGGGAAGTCAAGAAAAACAGCTAATTGTGCTCCCTATAAAGCAATCTTGTTCATTTCTCTAGCATATACAAAGCAAAATGTCCTGTGATTCTGATAGGTTTTAGATTTTCACTTAAAGTATGTCCTGTTTGTCACACTTACATTTTCTTTGCTAAAGTGCAGGTGCCTCTCTCCTGCGCATGCGGGCAGTTTTAAACCCGGGATCACTTGCTCCTCCAGATCTAATCAGTATAGCTATTTCCTGGATCCCTGGTATTTGACCCCTGGCTTGTGACCTGACCTCTCTTGCTTGTTGGCTGCCTTGACCCTGGCCTTTCTTGACAATTCTTCTGCCTAGTGATTTGGCACCACCTATTAATCTGCCTATCTCGGTGTGCCCATGGACCGCAATCTGGCAGTAACCAACAGCACAATATCCTCACCACTAGAGGCTTTGGAGAAGACTTGGTTAGTACTTAGACTCTGCGCCTTTGCCCATCTCAGGACTCACACCTTTTTGTGCAAGTCATAGCGCCCCCCTAGAGGCTTTTTCTCCCTAATTTTTTCTCCTCCCTGGATTGCAGCCCCCATTGTGAGCCTACCACACTGACCATCTAACTAAGAGTCTAATGTTTTTTCCATGGTATACAAATTTAAATCAAAACATTTGGTGGGGATTTTTTTCTTAAATATACAAGGTAGGTAGCAATATCAGAAGCTAATTAAACATTGTTTGTAAAAACAACTTTAAAGGAATACTGCAAACAGATAAACAAAACCTTGAAGAGATGTTAGATAACTCAAAAAATATTTTCTGTTCTTTTCAGCTCTTCGAATGAAGCAGGATTTCCTTCTTGTCCTGGCTATCAGAATATTAGCCTTCAAGCTGTTAATTTTTGATCTGCTGGTGACGTGGATAGGCATGTTGCAAAAATATAGGCTTGAAAAATACTAGCCTGTAGACAGCAATTTATAAAACTAATTTTTCAATATGTCCAGCTGTGTATCAGAACAAATGAGAGCAGAATATCTTCCAATAAATTAGGTTCCAGCTTTTTTAAATCATGTTTTGTTTCTCCATGTTATGATATAGATATGTGTGAATAGACTGTATGTAAAATCAAACTTAACTAATTTAAGCGGATGTTGGAGTTTGTTCATCTGTAAATTAGAACATGTTAAAATGTTTTTTGTATTAAATACAACATTTTAGAAGAAAAATATATAAACTTACCTTACATCCTGGCTTCTGAAATAGTGCCTATGTCAACAAGTTTCCATAAAAGAATGATAAGTTATAATTCAAGAGTACACAAGATTTTTTATGATGACATGTATAGAGTGCCAAAAGGGTTATATCCCATAATGAAGCAAAGGTTTTACTTGTTTAGTTTGGCGATTTTGCAGCTGTTTTTGGCTAGGAAAGGCTTATTTTTGCTATTTCACAATTTAAAACAATTTCAAACTAATTACATTTCTGAATTTGCAAGTTTTTTTCAACTTGGTATTGTCTGAACATAGTATTGTCACCAATGTTTTTTTTTGTGGAGCGGGGAAGCGGGATTAGGAGAAGCTAAAAACAGATCTATTATAATCCTGTGATATGAGCAAAAATGCAGTGGCTTCAGTTAAATATTTAGACCACCTTCACATATTTAAATTTTGGTATGTTGCAGCTTGATGCTGGAATCGTTTAAATTCTTTTTTTTTTTTTGCTTAATTAATTCCCACTAAGTAATCAATAATGACAAAATGAAAACCAAACTTTAGACAATATAGTACATTTATTAAAGAAAAAAAATGAAGTAAAGGAAAATTGTTATCATACTTACCCATAATTTTCCTTTCCTGGTTACTCCATATGACATCCCACATTTGCTTCAGCTCTGCTCCCTCGGCCCCTACAGGACCACCTCTTACTGGTCTTTATAGTTCAGTATATATCAGTCTTTACTGCTAGTTCTGAGACTAATTGGAAAATCATATTCCAATAGGATCTAATAGATCCACAAAACCATAATAAATGGAGGAGAGAGCCAATTTTTCTGCAATTTCACCAGCATAAAGCAAAGTGAGTAGGGAAAAAAAATTGATAATTTTTAGGGCGTGAGATACCATTGGTTGAGAATACGTTGAAAAAGATCCCAATAGTCCTCACATTTGGTACCTTTATACATTACTTTAGGGGATCAAGACCAAGAAAGAGAAATATGTTTATCAAGGTCTTTAGACCATTTTTGCATAGTAGTAGTGTAGATTGAGTATTTTCACTTCCTCTGTGAATGCATTGGTTGAAAATAAGTGTTTAAAGAAGCGTCCATGTAAATCTCCATTTGGCCTGGAGTAGTTTTAGTCAAGTATTTAACTTATAATCTTTCTGTAGTACCTCAAAGGATTTTTAATTATTTGAGCGATATATATATCTTATTTTGGTAATACCACATGTCACCTAGCGAGTAAGCTCAAGCTGTGGAACAAAAACTTCTAACATTTTTAGATTGTCATACTCAGTGGATACCCTGGTCTGAGTAAATTCGAAAAAGACCAGACTTTTGGTGTACTATGAATGGAGAGGTATTGAGTAGTGTTGGTCGAATAGGTCTCTATTCGATTCGACCGCTATTCGGCCGAATAATGCATAATTATTCGGGTGATCGTGGGTGATTGAACATTGAATTCGAACTCCATTAAAGTCAATGTGGGGAAAATTCTGTTTGTTATTTGGGTCGGTGGAGAGCTTCTAGAGCTTATACATACATTTAAAAAGACATGTCAAGACTCTCCCATCTCTGCACAACACTGTACAAGTAAAAATAAAATAAGAAAGTCTTTTTTCTGTTGCTGGCACGGCCATTTTATGAGGCGGCCAAGGGAACATACCGGATTTTACACGGTATCCGAGTACAGCCAGAGAGAGACATGAGGGGGTTCCTCTGGTCCAAAAACTAGCCACCAGGTTTCACGGCTCCGTTACAAGCCATACACAGGCTTCAGAGTACAGACAGAGCAGCAGGAGGAGAAGGCGGTGGGCACTGAGACAGAGCGGGCACCGCTTTGGTAACTGGCATCCAGAGTTGGGAACTGTGCAGGCGGCATCAGTTACAGCATGAGGAGGAGGCGTTGGGCCCTGAGAAGAAGCAAGGATGGCATTAGAGGTTGAGGCCATCACCCATATGGACAGTGTCGAAGCTGTAGCTATCGGAGACATGAATGGATCAACGAGATTCCAATCCGTACTAACTATGTAGCGAAACCACATGAAAGGGAACAGGCTTGACGGAATCAGCGGGGAAAGAAGACCCTGTTGAGCCTGAGTCTAGTCTGGCATCTAGAGCTGGGTACTGGGCAGTGGGCAGGCAGGAGCAGTAATAGCATGAGGAGGAAGCGGCAGGCCCTGAGACATAGTGTATATGGCTGTGTTACTCCTCCTGCTCTTACTGCTGCCACCTGCCCACTGCCCA
>NC_092867.1:54128709-54139772 GCF_032062135.1 Pyxicephalus adspersus
AATGCAAAAAACGCTTTTTGTGTGGAAATATGGACAGAATTAGAATGGTGGGGGGGGGGGGGTTTAATAAATAGAAAGTATCAGTAATCTGTGCCATTTATATTTGATTGGAGAATAGCAAATAAAAAAAAAATAAATAAAAAACATAGTAAACAAGAATTCATTTATGTGATTTTTTTTCTTTAATGTTATATTGACAAGCTTATTGCTGGATGTTTAACAATTTAATATTTTCTATTTTGTGTCAGCCATGATCAAGAGTCCTTTGGTTTAATCATCTGGCCAAAAATGAAAGTCACTGGCGGGAAATGATTGCGTCTCCCATTCTGTGACACATTTCTTGACAAATGATTATAAGCCTGCCCACCACGACAAGGTAGACTCTTAAGGGCAGGACCTACTCTAATCTAGACTGCGCTACCCTACTTGATGCTAGTCATCGTTCATCTAATGTTGGATGTGTGTTCATATTAGACCTTATCTAATAACTAGATTGTGTTTAGATGTAAGTGTGTATGCATTTGTGTGCATTGGGTTTGTGGGAGTGCTTTGATGTGTGTATATATGTGAATATTTATGTTATCTACTCTATGCTAATTTTTTTGTTTTTTCTCTGTATGTGTGCATCTCACTAGTGTACATATCCATTATGAATGAAAATTATTGGTCATTTCATAATTGCGTACATAAGTGAGCAGCCCCCTTCCCTCTGACAAAAGTGGACTAAGGTCATATACACGTGCAATTCTTGTCGTTGGAAAGGATCTTTCACGATCCTTTCCAACGATAAGGACCGCAAGATGCATGAACGAGTGCTGTACATACAGCACCGTTCTGCTCTATGGAGAGGGGAGGGGAAGAGCGACGGAGCGGCACCCTGCTGCCCGCTCTACCCCTTCCCTTGCATTATGATCTCTCATCGTTCATCGTCCGTGGATCCGCCAGGACTGATCCACGGACGATGAACGACCTGGGCTGTACACACGCCAGATTCTCGCCCGATATCTGGCCGATGCCGATTATCGGGCAAAACAATTTGACGTGTGTACGCAGCTTAACTAATATTTAGCTTTGCAGGGCATAATATAAATAATTCAGCACTTACCTGATTAGGATGAGGTAATGGATGACAATGGAAGGAACCAGCCAGCAGATCTTTCTATCTATCTCCCCCTATATTTTCTACAAGGAAGATTAGAGTTGGTGACAGCTGAATATAAAGGTCGTCATATTCATCTGTAAAAAAGAAAATCCGAGACTGGGAACTCACATTTTCTACAGCGACGCCGAATGTAATTTCTGGATCCAGATGTTCAGACCAAACTATAACTCGCCGCGTGCGTTCGTTATCAGTTTCCTGAATGATTGGACGAAAAAAAACATGTTCAGTATCCTCATACTCGATTTCAGGAATAGGAATGAGGGAGATTCCAATCTGTATTTACCTACTATATAGCGAAACCACATGAAAGGGATTGTGCTTGGAAGAATCAGCGGGGAAAGAAGACCCTGTTGAGCTGGAGTCCAGTCTGACATCTAGAGCTGGGGACTGGGAGGAGGAGGCGGTGGGCTGTGAGAAGGAGTGTGGACGGCATTAGTTTCCGGCATCTAATGTCAGGTACTGGGCAGGCGGGACTTTCAACAATATATGTGTACTGTAGTCTTCTTCATGGAAAAATAAGACATCCCCTGAAAATAAGACCTAGTGTGTTTTTGGGAGCCAAAAAAAATATAAGACAGTGTCTTATTTTCGGGGAAACACGGTAGGAGCAGATGCTTTTCCATCTCTGCCCATAATTTGTGTGGGGAAGGATCCCACCAATAATGCATTTGAGATAGTACAGCAGCTGCATAGTAAAGTGATACGTTCAGAACACCCATTCCAGCCAGTCTTTTATGATGGATAAGTATTTTGATAGCACATCTTGGTTTTTTATTACTCCAAATGAAAGACTTGATTTTGTTCTGGAGGGAGGTAAGAATTTTTTTGGGGTGCTATTATATTAGTGCAGAAGAGGTATAGGATTTTTGGTAGTACAAACATTTTCACAGTGGCTACTCTTCCTGCCATAGATATTTCTGTTCTTTTGTCCTAATGTAATGTTTTTTTATATCATTAGAGTAGTGTGTGGTGGATATCTCTATATTTTGTTTGTGCCTAACTCTGGTTTATATACTGGTAATTAAATAAAAGACAGAGAAAGATATATAATTTGTAGTACAAGTTTGCATACAAAATTATAAAAGAATGAATTTTAATTTTATAATTTTTACCCATAAGTCATAATATTTCCTTATGATCTCTACAGGATTTGATCAAGTTTCACACAGAGTTACAAAAAAACTTGGTAATTCTATGATTTGATTCATTACTCACATATGATCTATGTATGTAGCATATCTTTCTAAAAAATTTTTATCTGTTTCTATTTCTATTTACTGTTTCTATCACTAATATTAATATACTATTGGTGTTATTCTCTAATAATTCCACTATCTGAACAAAATTGAATGAAATATATGATTTTTGTAATGTTGAACATTGCAGTGTATTGAACCCCTACATTTATGTTTGTAAATTTAGATCACCTGAACCCCGTATGTATACATAGAGAACTTTTTATTGACCTATCAATACACCTGAAGAAGCCCACTATGGCGAAACGTGTAGGGTACTACGGTTGATATGAAAGGGTTCATACCTACTTAACCATTTTTGGGTGATGTATATTTGTTTAATATTAGCTGGAACCTGTATAGTGCCACAGCAGGCCTTAACAAAACTTTGTACGTATCGCAAGAAACTATTGTGACATACAGAGAAAAGGTTGTAATTGTTTTTTTGTAACTCTGTGTAAAAATTGATCAAATCCTGTAAAAATCATAAGGGAATACTATGACATATGGGTAAAAAGGATATAATTATTTTATAATTTTGTATGCAAACTTATCTAATGTAATGTTGTCAAAAGATTAATTACCCTGAAAAAGTTGTGATGTGTATAAGGGGATCATAACGCCTAAAAATTTGATGGCTTTGATTTCCCATACATAAGGAAAAACGGATATGATGCGTGATTTAGGGTACTGTGGAATATTTATTCCCATGATTTGAGATTTGGTGGAATTTACTTCATAATAGGAAACTTCACTGAAGGAATCTGATACATCTTCAATATTTCTCAAAAAAAAACGTCTGGATTGGTGATCATAAGCATTATGTCATCTGCAAAGAGATTAACCTTGTGCACTTTATCATGTATCAGTATTCCCCTAATATGATCATTTGTATGTATATACTCCGCTAGATGTTCAAACAGCAAAATAAAAATTACTGGGGATGGAGGGCATCCATGACGGTTGCCATTTGTTTTCGGAAAAGCTGAAGAAACAGAACTTGATTAGATTAGAGATTAGCGAATTTCTCGAAAATTCGATTCAGTCAGTTTGCTGAATTTTCCGAAAAGATTCGCTTCTATCTGAATTTATTCGCGGCGAATCACGTTAAAAACCGCTATTTCCGATTATTTCTGCTATTTTGCGGTTGCCATGCAGTACTTCTACTATGTATTCTTAGATAGAGTTTCTCTATCTAAGAATACACGGCACTAAAAGGGATGAATAGGGACCAATCCCATTCATCCCCTGTAGTGCCTGGACATTGTAGAAGAACTGCAGAGGTCATCTGCAGTTCAGTTTTGCCACAGTGACGTCACTTGGGAAACTGAACTGCAGTCCTCTGCAGTTCTTCTACAATGTCCAGGAATTACAGGTGATGAATGGGGACTTGTCATTGATAGAGTTGATAGTAAAACTCTATCTAAGAATATATAGTGCAGCGCTGCAACAGCAATCACGGTTGCCGTGCTGTGCTTCTACTACATATTCTTAGATAGAGTTTCTCTATCTAAGAATACAGGGCACTACAGGTGGTGAATGGGGACAAGTCTCCATTCATCCCCTGTAGTGTTGTGTATTCTTAGATAGTGAAACTCCATCTAGGAATATATAGAACAGTGCTGCAAGAGCAATCGCTCTTGCCGTGCTGTGATTTTACTATGTATTCTTAGAGTTCATTCTTCATCACCTGTAATTCCTGGACATTGTAGTGGAACTGCAGATGACTGCAGTTCAGTTTCCCACGTGACGTCACAGTGGCAAAACTGAACTGCAGATGACCTCTGCAGTTCTACTACAGAGAAACTCTATCTAAGAATACATAGTAAAATCACAGCAGGGCAACCGCGATTGGTGTTGCAGCGCTGCACTATGTATTCTTAGATAGAGTTTCACTATCTAAGAATACAGGGCGCTACAGGTAATGAATGGGGACAAGTCCCCATTCATCACCTGTAATTCCTGGACATTGTAGTGGAACTGCAGAGGACTGCAGTTCAGTTTCCCACGTGACGTCAGTGGCAAAACTAAACTGCAGATGACCTCTGCAGTTCTACTACAATGTCCAGGCACTACAAGGGATGAATGGAGACTTGTCCCCATTCATCCCCTTTAGTGCCCTGTATTCTTAGAGAAACTCTATCTAATAATACATAGTAAAATCACAGCACGGCAACCGCGATTGCTGTTGGAGCGCTGCACTATGTATTCTTAGATAGAGTTTCACTATCTAAGAATACAGGGCACTACAAGTGATGAATGGGGACAAGTCCCTTTTCATCCCCTGTAGTGCCCAAAGATCGTAGTGGAATCTCTAAAGTCCTTAGACGTGCAGCCGCCATTTCAGGAAAAATTTTGATTCGTTACCACGAATCCCAAGGAAAATCAGATTCGGATCGAATCGAATTTTTACTGAAATTCGGATCGAATTCCACTTCCTCAGCTTTGATTTGCTCATCTCTAGTGAAGATCCTCGCTGAGGGTTTGGAGGATAAAAACATAATGGACATTTTTATGTGGTCTTTAAAAGAAAAATTATCAAGAACCATGGACAGGTATTTCAAGTGTACTCAATCAAACACCTTCTCTGCGTCTAATGAAAGAACCAGAGAAGGTCGTCCGAGGAGTTTAGCAGATCAGTAGATTTTTCGGTATTTAGAAGAGAAATAGGTTAGTAGCTACTAGTGTTGGTCGAATAGGAAAAAAAAAGGAAGGCTTATTTATGTTGCTGGCAAGGCCATTTTTTGGGGCGGTCAACTCTTACTGCTGCCTGCCCACTGCCCAGTACCCAGCTCTAGATGCCAGACTAGACTCAAGCTCAACAGGGTCTTCTTTCCCCGCTGATTCTGCCGAGCCCCTTCCCTTTCATGTGGTTTTGCTACATAGTAGGTAGGGACAGATTGGAATCTCGTTCAACCATTCATGTCTCCAAAAGCTACAGCTTCTACCTTGTCCATATAGATGTTGGCCTCAACCTTTAATGCCGTCCTTGCTCCGTCTCTGGGCCCAGCGCCTCCTCCTCATGCTGATACTGCTGCCACTTGCCCAGTACCCAGCTCTAGATGCCAGTTACAAATGTTGTCCACGTTACGTCTCAGAGCCCACCGCCTTCTCTTTCTGCTGTTCCTGCGGCACCCTCCAGGTTTAAGCAATATGAGCCATCAGGATGCAGGTATACTACCGATGAGCCAGCTGATTGGAGTGGGTGGCATTTTTAACCCTGCAGTGCAGCTCGAAGCGTAAGTGGAAGTGCATGTCAATCACATCAAATTTGTGCAAATCTGCCAGAGTGGCGATGTAGAAATTCCCTTCTATGATGTCCCAGCGCACATTAGGAATTGATAGTCTAGCACTTCACCAGCTTTGAATCCAACAAGCAAGGACATGTTCCATATCACCAGACATTCGGGGCTCAGCACCTCGGTCAGTCGAATAAACAGTTATGTCATTGTGCATTTCACCCAGAGATCCCCCAACGTGTCGTTTGCAAATGACATCTCACGCTTCCTTTTGAGTTGGTTCTCAGTTAAAAAAACTTATCATTCTGCAGTATTTTCACAAGATCTTTGTAGACAGATCTTTAAATGGATTCTCCCAGGATGGATGTGGAGAAGTCTGGACTAGTGTTGTTGTTCGAATTCGGGTCGTCCTAGTGTTCGACCCGAATATGACCGTTCGAATTCGGGTGGACCCGATACGAATTTTGCTGGATTCAAAGCCCCGAATCCAACCGGCCCACAATGCCTAGGGACCTCCCTCATGATGCCTAAGGCCCTCCAATAACAGCAGGGATGCTCCCCTCAATATTTGTTGTGGCAGGCAGCCGATTGGCTGTATGTCACTGCATGCCACACAGGCAGCCATTGGCCTATATAAGGCCAGGGCGTGGCTGCATTTACCACTCCTGACAGAGATTTGCTAGCATCACAACCTTTCCGGGCTGCTTGGCTTGCTTTGTCAAAGTGAAAAAAAGTGGCTTACTTTACTTACACTGTTAGACTGTGTCACACTCACACTATTAGTCTGATAGATTGTTGGATTGTACTGTATTGGTGCAGTCCTGAAATCTACTGTACTCAGATAGGTAGAGTGTTTCACTGTTAGATAGATAGATAGATAGATAGATAGATAGATAGATAGATAGATAGTCAGTCAGTGTGTTACATACACACAGCCAGAGGCAGGGTCCCCTCGCTGACTGCGTGCACAGTATCACACTTGTACTGAGAGACAGACACACAGACGCAGTATATAGTTTGTATACTGTGCTGCATATTACAAGCGTCACCACTGAAGGAAAGTGCTGCATACAACACACAAAGCGCACTTGCATTTTGTGTGTCAACCCCCTTCCCCCAATAAAAAAATCCACTTACTGTACAAATTTACATATACATATAGCATATTAGCTACAAAGTATTTTGCAGGTTGTCAAGCCCCCCCAAAAAAATTCTACAATGTCTGGCTAAAGAGAAAAGGGCAGCTTTGGCAGGGGTGGCAAGCAAAGCAGTATGAGTTTGATTTTAGCTGCAGACCCAAGAACAAGAAGCACTGCTGTTGGTGATGGGCGTCCATTATTGCCACACCATGAACAAGACGTAGTGGAGTACATGACCCAGCCTGGGTCTAGTGATTCTACGCCCTCTTCATCCCAGTCCCAGACACAGGCCTTACAGGTGTCCCAAACAGTCCATGATACACCTGTTCCTCCTAGTTCTTCATCAGCGTCTGGAAAGTCACGTGTACAGCAGTATGTAGAGGAGTCCCACTGAGGGGTTGGAGAGGCAGAGCTGGAAGCATTCCTTCAAGATGCTCAGTTTTTTCAGTCATCTGACGAAGAAAGTCAGCTCACAGGCTTTCCCCCCACTTACTTTTCACCAGAACACTCTGAGCCAGACGAGCCAATTCAAACTGGCTCCAAAAGACCTCTGCTTCTTTTCGGCGCATATAGGTAAACTGTCTCTTCTGATGATGATGATGATGTCCCTGATCGGACATGGGGTGAACAAGGAGATAATCATAAGGAGGAAGAAGAGGAGGAGGAGGTTGCAGACCGACCTCAAAGGGGGAGAGGGAGGAAGAGGGTAAAAGCTGCCCACACTCTGTATTCTTCAAGTACAAGTGAGGCAAGTCATAGACGTAAATCATGGGAAGCTGTCACCACAGCTATGCCTCAACAACCACAGACCGCCACCACGAGCACCAGCTCCAGAGCACCTTTCGGCCCAGTTAGATGTTCGCCAGTGTGGGCATTTTTTAATGTCCATAGTGATGACAACACTATGGTCATCTGTAAACTGTGTGCTCAACACTTGAAATGAGGCAAAAACCCAAACAAACTTGGAACAAGTTGCATGAGCACTCATTTAAAAAGCCACCACTCAGTAACCTGGTGGGAACACTTGGTCAAAGCACATAGCTCTGTGCGTCCACCTCTGCCCAAGAAGCAGCGGTGAGCAGGAGCTGGTGGAGCCTGAAAAAGGCTGGAGTGCAAGAGGAAATATGGCCCAAATGACCCCAAAACAAAGCTAATCAATGCAGCAATTGCACAGGTTTTTGAATTAAAGCTCCTCCTTTACCGGCTGGTGGACTCCAATGCGTTGTGTTATGCATTCCTCTCCGCGAACCCACAGCACGTTATGCCTAAGCGACAGTATTTTGCAGAAAAATGTGTTCCTGCTTTGCATGAACACGTGCAAAGCAATGTGTTGATGGCCCTGCAGTTTCTGGAAAGGTGCACCTGACAACCGACAATTGGTCGAGCAAGCATGGAGTGGGAAGATAGATTTCCTATACAGCTCACTGGGTAACTTTGGTGGCAGCAGGGGATGATGCAGCTGCAGCAAGGCCTGCATACCTACCTCCGCCCAGAGCACATGGCCATGCAATTTCCTCCTCAACCTACACTTCCACCTCCTTCTTCGACTCTGTGCCTCAACCTCTTCCTCCAGGGACACTTTGCTGTGGAGACCCAGCTCCTCCCATTCGGCAGCATCTGTTCACCACCAGCAACAACCTGCAGTTTGCTATTTCAGTGCACAATTCAGACTTTACCACCACTACCAGTCCTGCGGTTGCAAAGCCTGGGTTCCCTCGGGTGCAGCCATTCTAAGTGCCTTGCGGGAGCAGGAGGACATATGGCTAACTCCCAACAGACTGGCAGCCCTGTGTTGTGGGAAAGTCACATACGTACCTTGCCTGGCTCACGTCATGAACCTGATAGTACAGCGCTTCCTTAGGAATTACCCAGGCCTCCAGCCGCTGTTACTGAAGGCCAGAAAGTTGTCAGCGCATTTCCGCTGGTTGTAGACAGCCAGTGCCAGATTTCTGGATTTACAGCGAAATCTCAACCTGCCAGTGCACCGGTTAATTTGTGATGTGGCCACACGTTGGAATTCCACCTTTTACATGCTGCAGGGGCTGGCTGAACAACAGAAAGCAGTGGTGGATTACGTGGCAGAGTCTTTTCATTTCAGACGTATACCTACACTACCTTTCTTCAACCCTGCGGAGTGGCTGCAAATGGAGGACTTGTGCACTGTATTGTCAATTTTTGAAGAGGCCACCAGGATGATCAGCAGAGATCAGGCCTGTGTCATTGACACCATCCCCATCATATGCCTGCTGGAACAGATGATGGTGGATCTCGGACACGACACAGAGCAGACGCTGCATCAAGAGATGACGTTTCAAACATATCTCGGACATGCGTGCCTACTAGGCATAGTGCACCACAAATCCTGGAAGAGGAGGAACTGGAAGGGGCAGCCAGTCGTGCAGCAATTGCCAATGACACTACTAGCGGTACTAGCCATGGTGCAGGAATACCTGAGCTCTCCATGGGACATCTGCAACCTGCAAAGCCAGGACCCACTGGGCTACTGGGTATCCAAGCTTGAGCAGTGGCCGGAGCTGGCAGAAAATGCCATTAAGATCTGTGCCTGCCCAGCAGCAAGTGTGTTATCTGAAAGAGCGTTCAGTGCAGCTGGGGGCGTAGTGAGTAACAAACGGATTCGGCTCTTCGCAGAAAATGTCGACCAAATCACTTTTATTAAGACGAATAGGGCTTGGATCAGCAATGACTTCAACACCCCCTCTGCAGAGTGAACTGATTAGTTGTCAACTGCTGCACGGACATCTTGATGGGAAGAGCACGTTCACAGCCTTTCGGCATCTCCTTCTACTCCTCCTCCTAGTGGCCCTCTACCTCTACTCTGTCTCGGAGGTCTATATCTTGCAATGGGGCTGTGTAACTGGCTAATGTTTTTTACCGAGCACCTCCCCTAGGGCCCTCTATCTACTTTACAGCCTATATCACTTGTAATGGAGCTGTGTGATTCATATATAAAAATTTGTATTTTTTAGTAGAGAAATCCATAAATTTTTCTGTCTTTTTGGATAGATAGCAAGTGGTATCAAAAATAAATATCTGTATTTTTTTCAGAAATACAGAAGTTTTTATGGCTTTTTTTGATAGCAAGTAGGATCAGAATGAAATATCTGTATTTTTTTACAGAAATACAGACATTTTTCTGTTTATTTTCATAAATAGCAAGTGGTATCAGAATTAAATATATTTTTTTTTACAGAAATACAGAAATCTTTCTGTTTATTTTGATAAATAGCAAGTGGTATCAGAACTAAATAACTGTATTTTTTACGGAAATGTTTATGGCTTTTTTGATAGATAGCACGTGGTATCAGAATTAAATATCTGTATTTTTTTTACTGAAATACAGAAATTTTTCTGTTTATTTTGATAGATAGCAAGTGCTATCAGAAATAAATATCTGTATTTTTTTTACAGAAATTTTTCTGTTTAGTTTGATAGATTGCAAGTAGTATCACAATTAAATATCAGTATTTTTTTTACAAAAAAGTGGTATCAGAATTAAATATCTGTATTTTGTTTACAGAAATACAAAAAAAAATTATGGCTTGTTTGATAGATAGCAAGTGATATCAGAATTAAATATCTGTATTTTTACAGAACTACAGAAATTTTCTGTTTATTTTGATAGATAGCAAGTGGTATCAGAATTAAATATCTGTATTTTTTTTACAGCAATAGACATTTTTCTATTTATTTTGATAGATTGCAAGTGGTATCAGAATTAAATATCTATTGTTTTTTTACAGAAATAAAGAAATTTGTCTGTTTATTTTTGATAGATTGCAAGTGGTATCAGAATTAAATATCTGTATATTTTTACAGAAATACAGAAATGTTTCTGTTTATTTCGATAGATTGCAAGTGGTATCAGAATTAAATATCTGTATTTTTTTACAAAATACAGAATTTTTAATGGCTTTTTGATAGATAGCAAGTGCTATCAAAATTAAATATCTGTATTTTTTTTACATAAATACAGACATTTTTATGGCTTTTTTATAGATATCAAGTGCTATCAGAATTAAATATCTATACTTTTTTTTCAGAAATACAGACATTTTTATGGCTTTTTTGATAGATAGCAAGTGGTATCAGAATTAAATATCTGTATTTTTTGTTATAGATAGCAAGTGTTATCAGAATTAAATATATGCATTTTTTTTTACAGAATTACAGACATTTTTTGGCTTTTTTGATAGATAGCACGTGGTATCAGAATTAAATATCTGTATTTTTTTTAAAGAAATACAGAAATTTTTCTGTTTATTTTGAT
>NC_092867.1:54140694-54221725 GCF_032062135.1 Pyxicephalus adspersus
CTGCAAGTCCAACATCACAGTCAGGACAGTAGAACCTGGTATCTTTGCGTTTCTTCCTTCCTCTGTCATCGGTCTTTGAGCAGCAAACCACGCACATCCTTGTAGGTGCTGCCTTTTTCTGGGTTGGTGGGATGTATTCAATGAAGTGACAACCGGTCAGCCGTTCTGGGTTGACAATGGTGGAAGCACGACGTCCAGGTCTATTTTTTTACATAAATACATACATTTTTCCGTTTATTTTGATAGATTGCAGGAGTTAGCATAAATTATTATAACTCTTGCAATCTATAAAAATAAACAGAAACATTTATGTATTTCTGTTAAAAATTACAGATATTTCATTCTGATACCACTTGCTATCTATCAAAATAAACAGAAACATTTCTGTAATTCTGTAAAAAAAAAGTACAGATATTTAATTCAGGCTACAACTTGCTATCTATCATAAAAGCCATAAAAATATATTTATTTCTCTCCAAAAAATACACATATTTAATTATGATACAAAATTAAATATCAGTATTTTTGGAGAGAAATACAGATTTTTTAGCTATTCAGATAGATAGCATGTGAGATTAGAACTCAATATCTGTATTTTTTTTTACAGAAATTTTATTTATTTACGTTTTATGGGTTTTTGGATAGATACTAAGTGTAATCAGAATGAAATATCTGTATTTTTTATGGATAAATATGGAAAATTTTCTGGCTTTTGTGATATATTACAAGAGGTATAATTTAGGATACCTCTTGCAATCTATCACAAAAAACCTAAAAATGTCTGTATTTCTGTAAAATATTACAGATATTTTATTATGATAGCACTTGGTATCTATCCTAAAACCCATAAAAAATTCAGTATTTCTCTCCAAAAAATACAGATATTTCATTCTGATCCCACTTTGCTAAATATTTACAAAGCCATAAAAATTTCTATATTTCTCTCCCAAAAATCTAGATATTTAATTCTGATAGCACTTGGTATCGATCCAAAAGACCATAAAAAATTCTATATTTCTCTACAGAAAATACAGATCTTTAGTTCTGGTCCCACTTTGCTATATATCCCTAAAGCCATATAAATTGATGTATTACTCTATAAACAATACAGACATTTAATTCTGATAGCACTTGGTAGTTGGTATCTATCCAAAAGGCCATAAAAAATTAAATATTTTTCTCCAAAAAATACAGATATATTGGCCCTGATTCATCAATGAAATGCGCGTACGCTGGATGCGCGTATGTTCGCGCGTCCAGCGAGCCGGTTTACCGTGGTACGGAGCCGAGTGCTAGTACACGCGCCGTCACTTGCCAGCCAGATTCCTGCCTTGATAAATGAGCAATAGGGGTCGCGAATCTGCCAATTAAGGCGATTAGATTTCAGCTGCGCAATCAAGGAGGATCTGTTAAGCTAATGGTGAGATCATAGCAATTAATTAGCGCACACCTGCTTTCTGTTCTGGGCGCATCTACAGTCCAATACAGGTCAATTAGAATCTTTATTACTTCTTCTTTTGGGTAAGTGTTACTTTTTTAGGTTACACTGTACTCATTACCAAAATTAATTATTTATTGTTACATTTGTTGCACTGTTTTCATACTTTTTTGGTTTGCTTTGCAACACTGCAAACTAATTGAGATCAAGCTGTAAATATACTAGTTAACACAAACACACTTCCACTTGTTGTCCAAACTGGTTGTGAATTAGTTGTCCAGCTGAGTTGCATACTCATTCTAACACACCTAATGGTGATGGAAGGAGGTCCAGGTTGCCAAACACAACATCAAAACACATTGATTGCCAAGCTCACAAGCAGGGTCAAGCACTCTTACATACCAGATAGTATGTTTTATTTATGTTTACATGATTCTAATCGTATTAGTCATTTTGTATAGAAAAATGCCAAGGACAATTTAATTTAGTGCCAAACATATTTTATTGCTTTGCTCAAACCAATGACCAGAATGTCAAAAGGCATTTATGCCAGTCCCGCCAGGTCATCCATGTCCTGTACATCTTGCTGGAAGGGAAAATTGTAGCAAAAACAAAGAGAAGCTAGGCTATGCCAAGAATGATGAGGCTCCTGGACACTCTATATATTTTAGGAAGGGAGTCCTTTCAAACTACGTCGCCCTTAATTTGTGCACTGAGCCAGTCAACAGTTTCCTGGGTGTTTATGAAGGTTTCAATGCCATTTTAGACCTTGGCCCACTATATAGTCACTTCCTCACGTCAGCTTGGGAGTGGAGGAACATAAAGGTGGATTTCTCCTTTAACCGGAAGCAATATCATCCACGAGTGTACGGAAGTCCGTGATGTGATATTCCAGAGGCTTGGCAGCACAGCAGAGGGATGTTATCGCCCTGTAAAGAAATAGATTGCATTATTAGGATGTGTTAATCATGCTTTAGTGGTAACTACATGCTGCTAGATTGTATCTTTCATGCTTTTCTGGCTGCATAAGCAATGCTTGCGCAAATCTAAACTAAGTTGCACTCTGCCCTAGTTTGGCAATATGTTTTTGTAAAGTGTCACATAAAGGTCCAGCTCTTACACAAATATGTCTGCTATTTCATTTCCCAAACGACTAAAGTGTGCTTTCTATGACTTCAACTCCTAGGTTGGTTTGTACCCCAAACATGATGTGCTGAAATATGTAATGCATGCATTGTAAACATATGGAAATACTCACGCGTAAAGACATTAGCGATGAGTTCAGCTCTGACTCGACATCCCTCTGCTGTGGTTTGGGAGCCAGAGGCAGGATGTTGATGTATCTCTGGCTCAAGTTCCTCTGGAATGTCCTAGGTATCCCCATGGTGCAGGCACAGGTTATGCAGCACGCAGCATGCCATGATGACTCGGGCAGCTTTCCATGGCGCGTATAGGAGCTCACCACCGGGCCACGGCAAGCACAGAAACCTTGCTTTTAGCAGCCCGATGGTTTGCTCCACAACCCCTCGGCTTTTTTGCAGAGCCTTGTTGTAATTATGCTCTGCTTCAGACCGGGGGTGACGCACAGCTATCATAAGCCATGGAAGGTGCCTGTATCCTTTGTCAGCTGTAAAAAGACAAACATAATACATGTTAGTTCTTGGTATAGTAAGTGTTCTGTGAATGCAGTGTAACACTAGAGTTTTTTTACAAAGGTAGCTTAGGGTTGTGCTCTTCAGTCACTTTTTGCTTTTTGGTTGTTAGGAGACATTGTTACTACTGACTACCACACTGAAGTACTGTGAGCTGTGAACATTGTAATTATACAAGGGCTTCTGGGAATATCTGAAAGTTAGTTCTTCCCCCATGCTCCCAATATTGTACAATATTTATAAAGTATTTGCTAAATTAGATGTTAGCACAAAATATGACATATATACAATATAGGTCATAGCCGGGCATTCTGACAATGCAAAGGGACATAGCAACATATTAGGTGTCTTTAGGATTTGACTACTGTTAGTTGTATTACAGTAATGACATTATACATTACCTATTAACCAGCCCTCAGACATTTCTCCAGAGATGAATTTCTGGTAGAGGGCGGTCTGACGCCGGATATAGGCATCATGGCATGATCCTGGGAAACCTGTGCGTGCACTCATGATTCTCCTGTTGGCATCACAGACTATTTGTACATTCAGTGAATGATATCGCTTCCGGTTGCGAAACGCGATTTCCTGCAATTTAGGGGCCTGAATGGCCACATGGGTGCAGTCGATGGCCCCCAAAACATTCAGAAATCCCGCTCGCCTGAAGAAATCCACCTTTACCTTCCTCCACTCCTGAGCTGTTTGAGGAAAATGAATATATAGTGGAACAAGGTCCACAATGGCATTGATGACCTTCGTAAAAACCCTGGAAACTGTGGGCTGGCTTAGTCCACAAATTAAGGCCGAGAAGGTTTGAAAGGAACCCCTTCCTAAAATATACAGAGTGACCAAGAGCCTGGTCATTCCTGGCACTGCCTGGCTTCTCTTAGTTTTTTGAGCAATTTTCTCTTCCAGCAAGCTGTACAGGTGATGGATGACCTGGCGAGACAGGCGGAAATGCCTTTTGACTGGTCACGCAAACTTTCAAGGGCGGCTACGCTCCAAGAAGATGCGTGGTGCCCGTACCGTTTGTGAAGCATGAGCTTGCTCCTCTGGTTGCTGTTGTTGCTGCTGCTGCTGCTCTTCTTCTTCTGTTATGACAAGGAAAGTGGTGTTTAATGTCACAACAGCAGTTATAAAGAGCAGCTCTAGTTCTTGACAACAGCAAACAAAATCCTTGAACCAGCGCACATTTGAATGCGCACGTACTGAATCCCTATAAATTTGCACAGAGTTTCTTAGCCATTCTGGTCATGCAAACCAAAACTTGGAGAAAAAAAAAAGAAAAAAACAGAAAAAGAACAAAGGCTACGACAAGAACAAGTAAGAATACACCATTGACTTTATTCCTCCAAAAAATGTTTTGGGTGTGTTGTCCCATAACTCTTTTATTTTGTTACTTCTAGTTACATGGAGCCAAGGAGAATGGCCACCACCACCAACACCACTTTTGCTGCTGCTGGCGGCTCCACCACCACCACCACTACCACCTCGGGGTTTTCAGTCCATAGACCAACAGGCAGCTCCCTCAGGCCAGCTAGGTTGCTCTATAAAGCAGGCCAAGTAACATCTAGGCCCCTGGTCCCTTAACTTGCACCTCAGCACTCAGCACAAACAAATGAAACTTGCACTCCCAGACCTCCCATGCTGAAAGGCCATTGCCAGGAGTGTAAATGCAGTGGGCAGTACACAACGGACCATTACCCAGTGTCAAAAACGTGTGAGTGACATCTTCAGACATGTCAAAAGGGTCCTGGGCACAGAGGCCAGGAGGAGTGGGACCTATCCTGAACATCTTGTGCAGCGTCTCAAGGAGTAGGGGTGGACTACCGGGATGACTCAGATGCTTGGCAACCATGTAAGTTCAATCCTTTTACATTACCTAATTACCAATGTGAATTGATTTTTGCATTTTTGTGGGATTACAACAGTTTAGTTATTAGCATTGAGAACAAAATAGCATAGTGTTTTTACGTATTTATGCTTGGGGGTGAAATATGGGATCATTTTTGGAAAATGACCTCTTTGGTGTATTTTTACTTTCTTTTGACTTGCATTAACAATGTGTGTATTTCAATTTTTTTACAATAGTACGCCCTGAGACGCAGCAGTCCCCTCCTGCCCTCTGTGCTCGGGGTGATGTGGATGATGAGGATGTCACTTCACATCGAGATGGCACTGGCCTTCCTTCTGGTAAGATGAACCTTCATAAACCTTCATGGTATATCTTGTTTGACATTGTGCACATGTCTCTAATCATGTTTATAACCACACTCGTGTAATATGAGTGTTTCATTTCACACATTTTTGGCTCTGGGAATGGTATGTTTTGTGGTTAGATTTGTGGTGAACCGATCAATCCAAATGAACTTAGGTTAGAGTCAAGCTCACTTTCATTTGTTTTTGTGCTTTCATTAACAGATCACCATCTACATTAGGAGGTCGTTGCAGAGAAGCCTGGAGGACAATACAGGTAATTTGGTTTGTGTGTGTGTTAAGCCTTCCAAAAGCTAAGTAATAACCTTCAATCTTTCTAAAATATATCTATATATAGATAAGATTTGTTAAATTTTCTTGGCAGAGGATTCTGGTGCAGCCTCCCTTTGGGAATGTGTGAGCTTAAAAATGTAAAAAATAATTTTGCGTGTGTGAAATATTGGGGACTTTTGATATGTGGAGACTCGTCACCACATTCATTCATTTTGATGTGATATATCATGTGCCTTTGTGGAACATCCATGTCTGCTAGTTTCTGGTTCTGAAGAGTTTTCACAGGCTGCATCCACTGTGGAGGTAGGCAAGAACTGGTCCATTAGTGTTTATTTTGGGATGTGTTGGGGGAATGAACCTTTCCCAATGTGTTCCATTTGTTTTTTTGTTTTTTTGTTTAGGGTCTCTCAGGTGGACATTTACCACAAGCAGAAGAGGAGACACCTGAGGTTTCCATAGGCAACCCATGTTTAATGTATATGATTCAGAAAAAATGTGTCTAACATTTTGTCTAACATTAGTTGATGTTTCAATGTCAGGATGCTGTCTGCATAATGTTATGGTGACCCACAAAGTTATGTGATATTGTAGAAATTTTTTATTTTCCCTTTATAGCAACCAGTGGATGCAGGTGGATTGGGTCAACCCAGTGTGGGCAGCCAGCTTCTAAACCTCACTCAGAGGCTGGTTGGCCATTTTGATAGATTAGTGGAGTCAAGGATGCCTGGCCCAAGTTCAGATAATTTGGAACCGGTCCTTATGCTCCTACGTGAAAACATAAATCAAAATTGCCAGGACCAAGAATTTAACCAACAACATCTGGCGGCCGTGCATCATCTGATAGAATCGGTCCAAGAACAATCGGCCAATTTGGGTGCCTACATGGCCAGAGTTGACCATTTCATATCCAGAGTTGACCATTTCATGTTCAGAGTTGACCATCTCTGTAACATGTTAAGTGAATCCCTGGGCCAACAATCTCGCCTACATCAGGCGATTATTCAAAGGTTGGGTTGTCAAATCTCAATAAGCCCTGCTGGCCTTCCATCTCCTGCAGAGCAGCCAGCTCCATTCTTCACCCCGGCTCCACCCTGTGCCCCTGCCCGGCCAATGAGTGCACCTGCATGTCCACCCCGTGCCCCTGCCAGCCCACCCCGTGCCCCTGCCCGTCCACCCCGTGCCCCTGCCCGTCCACCCCGTGCCCCTGCCAGCCCACCCTGTGCCCCTGCCCGTCCACCCCATGCCTCTGCCCGTCCACCCCGTGGCCATGCCAGCCCACCCCGTGCTCCTGCCTGTCCACCCCGTGCCCCTGCCAGCCCACCCTGTGCCCCTACCTGTCCACCCCGTGCCCCTGCCCGTCCACCCCGTGCCCCTGACCGCACTTGCGCCTGTGCTGTGCAGGTGGACCTTGGGCGTGCTGTGGGAGTGTCCCGTGGCCGAGGCCAGGAAGTGGAGGTGGCCCGTGGCCGGGCTGTTAGGGTGGGCCGCGCCCGTGGCCGGGCTGGTGAAGTGGGCCGTGGCCGGTTTGGGCAAACTATATAAGTCGATGCCGGGTGCCAGGTGAGAACATTCTTCACATTCGTCATTCAATTTTTTCAGGACTCCATGAGATCTACAGTGTGGGTTTGAGTTGGTATCCTGTGTGAAGACGCTTGTTTGTATAAAATAGCTTAATCTCTATTTTGTGTTTGCCCAATGTCCACAGGTTAGTAACCCTCACTTTGACACTTTACCTATCTAAGTTTCTTTTGATGTGGCCCAAGTATGCTCCAAATGCAGTTTTGCTATCTACTCCCCGAAGAATGTTCCAGTTTGTAAATTTGTTTAAAAGTGATTCTAATCAAGTATGAAGTCTCAGCTTAATACTCCACAAGTATTACTGTAATGACCTTAAAAAAAAACCTAAAGATTATTTCCAAATACACGATTGCATCTTTGTTCACTAAATGAACACAAATCTAGTTATGTCTAGAGACCAAATATGGCACACCCCACTTCTCTGACACTTGTCTGTAACAGATAAATGTGCTTGCTAATAGGTCAACTACTTTTCTGTTGGTTAAAATGTCATACTAAGGTGTTCAGCTGTGTATTCAATCCAAATGTATTCTTGAATGATGTTACAATTACATATATTTTGAAGAGGACATATCTAACATACCCAACTCTGTTACTTTTAATGTCACAGGATATTTTGACCAAGTGACCAATGGAGGAATGGAGCAAACTCGGCCAAGCTGCAAAACAGGTTTGTGTAGGATAAGAGCGTGTTCAAGATTTTATGGTTCTAAAATCCATTGTGTAAAAACTAAGGTTTCTTTTTTGTGTTTTTTTTAGGGATGGAATTGGATTGGCCAGGCTGGCAAAATCTTTTAAATGTGCACTGAAATAAAAATCAAATTAAATTCACAAAATCTGGCTTTTAGTTTTTTTTTTACAAAAGTTTTATTTTTTGAATCTCCCCCCAATAACTTAAAATGTGAAAACCCCAACAAATATAAAAATATACCAATACAACAAAACTTCTTTTCAAACATATATACAACATTTTTCTTTTTTTTAAAAACAGTACCGCCTGGGCAGATCCCGAGGAGGGGCCAGCCTGAAGTGGTGCTCCATGGCAGACATCCTCCGGTGCAGCCAATACAGGCTATCCTGTCTTCTTCCTAGCAGGTGAGGAAAAAACAAATATTATATTAACTGGAAGTTTGGTCCAAACATTTTTTAAAAGTACTGTCCTTTTAAAAAACAAACAAATGAAAATATAAACTTACCAGGAGGATGTCTGCCATGTCGCCGGGGTTGGGGTGGCGGTGGTGGGGGATTTAGAAGCTCCTCAGGAGGGCTGGCTGCCTCCCTCGATGTGGAACTGGCTGTGTTTGTAGAAGGAGCCCAAAAAAATAAGAGAGGTAAATACTGAGCAAATGTAACAGAATATTTTGCAGCTAGTTCCTAAATTGCACAGTGCTATAGAATTCTAGTTATGTCATCTCATCTGACAGTTTTGCTTTACACCGTGCCAAACAAGAAAGAAAGGTTATTCCTGGGGCCAAGCTAATTATGGCTATGGAACTAAAGTGATGCAGTTTGTTGGCAATGAAGGTTGTGGGTTTTCACAAGGGACAAACATGGCTAAGTGACATTTAACCTTTGTCTTCTGTTAAAAGCTGCCTAGACATGAAGCTAGTCAAACACTCCTAATGATACTTGATGGAAATAGGCCTAACAAATTATCTCCTACTTTCTTTTCATGGTTTTTAAGGAATGTTCACAATATCTAAAATGGAGAAATATTTACATTCAGATGAGGAACTTGTGTCCTGTGGAGGAGGTGCTGGCAAGGGCGCTGCAGCAGCTGTAGATAAAAAATAAACACCATAAGTAAAAGTGGGTGGGCAGGACTAAAGTTGATTTGTAAGGTTAGTTAAGGTGAATAGATTAATGCAGAACTTCTAAATGATACTTTCTGCCTACGTAGTGTGAGAATGTGTTGAATTGCAACATATGTTACAAAAGTTGATTCTAAGGTTAGCTTACAGACGATCTCTTCGGCCTCGGCTGCCTCCTCTCATTCATCGGAGGACACTGTCTGCAGATGTTGTGCAGTGGGCTCCTCCTCCCCCAGGGATGGCACCTCCTCCTCAACTAGCTCCTCCTGCCCCGGGGATGGCACCTCCTCCTCGACTGCGTCCTCCTCCCCCAGGGATGGCACCTCCTCCTCCACTGGCTCCTCCTCCCCTGGTGTGGCTGCTGGAATATTCGCAGCTGGCGTGATGGAGAATTGGCTGTAATAACAGAATCAAATATACAAAATTATTAAGGGTAGTAAAATATAGGAAGTGAAAAACAAACAGTTCTAGGCTAAACAATACTACTTTACACAAACAACAAACATTCTAAAACACCAGTCCTTAACAAGAGGAGAACACAAAATGCAAAACTTACCAGACAGGATGCGGTCCCCCACTTTGCGCACCATATCCGGTCTTCTCCGCTTTAAGTCGCTCCAAACGTGTTGGATCTGTGCGACTGTTGGCCCGTCCCTGCAGGGGTCCAGAGCCTGTCTGCCAGCCTCTCTGCAGTTTGGTGTTTTACAAAAATGGACCGCTGCTGGTCATATCTCTGCTGAATCATTGTCTAAAGAAAACGAGAAGCAAAATGTGAGTTATTTTGACAACAACCAAACACCTAGTTAAAAGAAAAAAATGGGAAAACTAATTCATTGACTGATTGATTGATATGTTTTCTGTTGCAAATTGACATACTTTGGTTGCAAATGTAAACTGTTTGATAATATTGTGTGTAGATATATATGGGTATACTATTACTATTACTAAGAAGCTTCCAGTTGCCACCCCACTAAGCTTAATCCTGTTTAAACCATTGTAAAACCAATAATTGTGCTCCTAGATGTAAACTCTGTTTAATTTGGTTTTAGTGAAGCATTAGTAAGTGCCAGACATACATACAATCTAGAGGCAAAATGTAAGCACTGTTGCACTGGGTCAGATAATGCCACACATGTGGATTTATTTTGTTGACACGTGAAAAAAAAAAAGATCTATAAAAAAAAAATGGAGAAATACAAAACATGGCAATATCTATGTGAGACAAGCAGAATAATGTGCCTTCACCAATATCAGGATTGTGGTCTCAGCTATCCAGAGGACATTCTAGCAGAAGGCTTCCACTGTCCTCCGGACAAAGAAAGATCATTTACAGCCTTGCGTGATAGCAAGGAGGCTAATTAGTGCTCTTCAAATGATCTACCGCTGATTGAGCTTAATGGGGTAGAATCCTGAAGATTCTTACAAACCAAACATACACACATCAAAATATGTGCATGTACATAGTTGTGAACAGCCAACTTTAGGTGTGTGGACCTCTACCTAGCTCTTATCTGCAGCTGTAATCCATTGAAAGAACAATAAAGGATGCTCCATTCTTAGCTGTCATCCGTGCAGAGGATTCCGGCTGCTGATAAGAGCTGGGCAGTGAGAAGAGCGCAGCTAGAATGATATTGGGACACAGGCTGTCCTTCCCTCATTCTATAGCTGTGCTGTGGCTTCTATATAAAAAAACTACTTGGTAAAATATATCCACTCTGTGGGCATGTGTAACAACATCATGGGCACAGTGTGATATCTGTGTGTGGGAATTCTGCATGTCATATCTTGCAGCCTATGAGGACACTCATAGATAATAGTCCCAAAATATTTAAGAAATCCCAGGCCACCAAATTACAAGCATTTGAAGTGCACTGCAACAACCAAGAAATGTGGTTGAGTAGTAGCTAGTAGGATCCTTTACATTTCAAGTAGTTACAAACAAGGGTTTAGGACATGTGAAGGATTAAAGATGGTGAGTTCTTAGGCTGAGGAATATGAGAAGCAGTGTAAAAACTCATTGAAATGTGCAAACATGGATGATGCATAAAACACATTGAAATGTGCAAACATGCATGATGCATAAAACACATTGAAATGTGCAAACATGGACAAAATGTATGCTTATTGTAGTAAAAAAAATCCCCATCCCCCCCCCCACTAAAACTGTTTAAAAAAAATCACTTACCTTATTAATAAAGCGCAGGTCCCTCTCTTCAAACAATGGGCGCGGCATGATGTATGGATATAAAACTTCCTGGTTTCTTCCCGCCTACTGTAAAACCTGTCCACGCCCCACCACGCATTTGCACGTATGCCTGCTGTATGCGCATCATTACCCGCTTGTAGCTAGTGTTCCGGTGTTGAGCATAGATACACGCTTATATTTTATATTAATATATTTTTTGTTATGTTTCACTTTGACCCAAACATATGTTCTTGCTTTTCAAGCTTTTCAGGGTGTTTATTCAGTTTGAATTGCATGTTAGACCTTGCCCAACTATATATTGACTTACCTCAGCTTGGTAGTGGAAGAACATAAGGGGGTTTCCTTCTTTAACCAGAAGCAATATCCAATGTATATCTTCCAATGCCAAATCCACTTTGTATGGGATTTTAGATCCTGGCCCACTATATATAAATGACTTACTCACCTCAGCTTGGTAGTGGAAGCACATAAAGGTGGATTCCTTCTTTTAACCAGAAGCAAAATACTCCATGAATGTTGCATGTAGCCAAGCCCATGATATCCAAGAAATAGGTAATCTTTGCAATGTGGTCCAAAAAGCCCTCTTTGCCTATTTCTTCTTCTAATTTCTCTTTTCTATGTATATGTACACACATCTAAATGCATACATACATATCTGGCTTTATGTGCAATCATGTCTATACATACATGAGTGCATATGAAGCAAAACATGCAATATACAGAAATCCAAACTTACCTTATTGAGGACTGTGCAAAAGTGCAGTGCATTTTTCAACTGATAGAACAGTTCAGGCGCACGTAGCGGGTCCGCAGTGGCGCACAACTATGAGCAACACGGGCCTGAACTGAAAGCGCACAATTATGCGCATCAAACAACTGAGTTTTAACAAGACAATTGTGCTGTTTTTAGCCTTACAAATAATTCAGAGGAAGGAACAGCTTAAAAACAATCACAATTGTCTTTTTAAACTGTGTGTCCTGGGAGATTGAAAAGGAGATCACACAACAAACCCCCAAATAACAAACAACATTTTAGAAATAACTTTATTCAAAAGAAACATTTGCTAAAAGGTCACAATAAAATATAAAAACACATCAAAACCAAAAAAAAAAAAAAATAGCCCAACAAATTTTGCATTCAAAGAATACTTACCAAACCAATATGCAATTTTGCCCTATCAAGGGTGAAAAACTGGACTAGAAAATCTTTATGCAGGACAAACATTGAAAAGTGGTAATAAAGGCAGAATTTTGCAATCAAACAACAAACACAATAACATAGCATTAACATTGACTTCGAAATTGCAAAATGGACATTAAAACATTCCAAGTATAAAAAAAAAATTAAAAAAGAAGCTTTTGTGCTAAATTGCTAGATATTCACAAATGATAAAAAATATATGTATTTCCCTGCGTATTCCACCAAGTCTGTTCCCTTTTATGTGGTTTCACTAGATAGTAGGTATGGAAAGTGTGATTTTCATTAATCCATTCATGTCTCAATTAGCTACAGCTTCTACACTGTCTATAGAGGTGATGGCCTCAACCTCCAATGCGGTCCACGCTCCGTCACAGAAGAAGAAAAAACTAGAGGAAAACAAACCAGCCCTCATTTATGCAGTGTTGTAGTATAACGGATCACCAGCTCCATCCAGAGATTAGAAAAACAAAAAAAAAGAGTGTTAATGCCATGTTGTGTATAAAAACTCAGGCTCTTATACAAATAGGCAGCTGGAGAAGGCAGTAGCTTATATAGTTAACAGATATTGCTGGCGTTTAAGAACATGGTGAAGAAGATCTGGAAGAATGCACGGAATTATTTCTAGACAGTTGATCCATTACCAATGAAGATGAGTATTTGCAGGCAGAGATTTGATGAAGTCAACTCCCTCTAAGGGATCTTTGAAAAGTTGTGGTTTCTTGTCAGGGAAGAATACTTTAAGCACTGCCGGGCACATTAAAGCTAAGCGAAATCCCTTCTCAATAGGTTGTTTGCACAAGGGAGAAAAGGCCCATCGCTGGTTGGTAGTCTCCATGGAATAATCAGAGAATAACAAAATACTAGTATCATCAATAAAAAAATGTTCACCCCCCCCAGTATGCCTTTAACAAAAGCATCTTATCCGTGAAATGGTGATATTGCACTATTATAGGACGAGGAAATGGTTTGTTATGCTGAGGGGGTCCCAATCTATGGGCTCTCTCTATCTTCATGGATACTTTAAGCCCCAAGGATTTAGGGAGAGTGATGGAACAGAACTTTTCCAATTCAGAAGGCTTGTATGACTCAGGAACACCAATAATGTGCAAGTTTTTGCTGCAAGCTCTATTTTCCATAGCTATATCTTTTTCCTGTACTGATCATTCATATGCTGCTGTTGTGTACGGGCAGACAATAAATCATCTTCCAAATCGCTAATGCATTGCTGCATGCTTTGCAGCTCTTCTCCATGTTTAGTGACAATGCCCCTGATTCATCAAGCAGAATCGGATGATCGCTCGCGCATTCGTATTCGCGATCCGAAATCGTACGCCGTCGTGCTATTCAGCAACTGAAAAAGCTTGCGGCCGGAGACGCGCATCTCCGGCAGCTTTACACTGGCGAGCTTGCATTAAAAGTCACTGTTCCCCTAAAAAATCATTCTTTCTAATGGCACAGACAGGGGTTTGTGTCAGTGCAGCTCTATTTGGAGAGACACAGACAGGGGTTTGTGTCAGTGCAGCTCTATTTGGAGAGACACAGCCAGGTGGACTGTGTGAGAGAGATCTGTTTGGAAACACAGCCAGGTGGACTGTGAGGGAGCTCAGCTGGGTGAGTGAGCTCAAAAGTGAGTATAAGGTGGCTGAAAGCTTGGTTTTGAGCTGACAGAGAGAAGCCCTCCAGCTGATAGACAGGGATGTCTTGATGTATAGTAAGTGCCGGACAGGCAAGCTTTTCTTTTGCTGTTTTGTTATTTTATCTGCAACCTTCAATAAACCTGGCTGCTTATATTTTTCTGATGTTTTATGGCCAGTCATGTGATGTTATGTTTCCTTCTTCTTTACTCTTATCGCAGTAAAAATATTCAGTATGATGCAGAAAGCAGTGCTGAGTCATCAGTGCTGTTCTTTGCATTAATACACTTTAAGTGTTCAGAAAGCATGGCCATAACTCCCTGCATTCACATTCTTTCACCAGTCTTCCAGATGTTTTATTCAATGACCTGTTGAATTAAATTGTATTGGGTGGCTAATAGCTTCTTGATTGATTCTGTGAGTGATAGGTGGCTAATAGTGCATGGCAACATCAGGGGTTGCTGTTCACATGTGTGATCCCATGACAATCATCTGACATATGTACATAATTTCTATCTAAAAATTACTAGGCCTTCCTCCAAGTGTTGGAGTTGCTTTTCCTGTCACTCTAAGGAGGAGATGGAAGCCATGAACACTGCAAACTGGTTCAAATATATGCAAAAGGCACAAACATCAATTTTATTTATTTTTCCTTTGTTTGGACAGAGCAAGCAAAAATAGGGATATCTTGGACACTAGAATATCTCCTACCTTGGGGAATCCCTCTGCCCTTATATGTTAACCCTTCCTAACAGAATACTGTAATGCTCTGATTCATCAAGCCGATTCGGAAGCTCTCATGCGCGCCAAAAACGTTTATTTACTTTATCAACTAAATTTCGGCTGGCAAGAATACGCAAGCATATTCCCCAGGCAGTTATCAACTAAAATCATTGCTCACTTCGAGCCACGGATCTCCGGCAGCTCGACACTGGCGAGCTTGCATTAAAAGTTACTGTTCCCCTAAAAAATCATTCTTTCGAATGGCACACATCTTACACTTAGCTCTAAATAAAAATGTTTGGGGTGTTCAAATGTTTCAAACATATATATTAGCTAAGAAACAAGCATATTTTTAAATGGCCTAATCTTTCCAGGTTCAGAAAGAGTTAACTGATTTCAGCTCTTTACATAGGCGCCTACCTTAATGCTTACAATGCCTGACCTGAGGATCCGCCTGGTGATAATTCCTGCTTACTCTAGCAGACAAGAGATCGCTTTTGACAGCGGACTAGATCTTTACACAAAAGTCCCAAACACACACACATGTTCTTGTTTGCTTCTCTAGATATATATATATATATATATATATATATATATATATATATATATTTATATTTATAATGTATTTTGACATACAAAAGTATTTTGACATACACAAAGTGAAATCACTAAATGTTCCTTGATACATGTATTATAACATCTTTAGAAACAATCCTTTTTTCAAATACTGTATTTGATTTCTCTAAAGCCAAACTAGAATGAAATTTGAATCAGATCACAAATGTTTGGTGACATTTTTTTTACATTCATACTATTGTGTGATGACATATTATAAAGTGCTAATTAGTATATATACAGCTTGATCTAAATTAGTTTGCAGTGTTGCAAGCAAACAAAAAACAATACAAAGCAAACAAAATCAAAACAATACAACAAATGTAACAATAAATGTACCAATTTTGTGAATGAGTATAATATGACATAAAAATGTAGCACTTACCCAAAAAGAGATGAAGCATTAACGATTCAAGTTGACCTGTAATGCGCTAATTAATTGCTATGATCTCACCATTGACTGGGCTTAACAGATCCTCCTGAATTGCGCAGCTGAAGATTAATCGCCTTAATTGGCGTATTCTCTTCTCCATTGCTCATTTGTCAAAGCAGGAATCCGGCTGGCAAGTGAAGGCGAGTGTACTAGTACTCGGCACCGGCTTGCGAAAATACACCTCATATATCAGCGCCTATTTGCACACTGCGAGCTTACACGAACTAGCTTGATAAATCAGGGATAATATATCAGCTGAAAAAGTCTTTTGACAAAACGCTTCCGGAAAAGAGATCAGCTTCATTAATTTGTTGTACCAACTAGGATTTTTTTTGTATAGATACCAAGGCAATGTACCTATGCAATTTGTATTATGCTGAGATGTACGAATGCTAATTTGTTTCATTTTATCCTATTAACATCAAATACATTTTAAACTGCCGAAAACCAAGCCCCAGCTTTTTTGTCCTATTTATTTTCAGATCTGACATATGTACATAGCCCAACACATTAGATAAAAGTAGTTGGGAAAAAAAAACAAATACTGATCCAGATAATTGTTTGATTAGTTAATTGTTTGTAAATAAAGAAAAAGTGTCCAACACCGGCTAAAGACAAATATGAATCTCGCTTAAAACAATGATCATCCTGACGGCTTTGTTCATGTGATGATCTGTTGGTTGCTAGCATGGTGGTGTTCTCCATTTCTGTCATCTCTTGGGGATGCCATGTTTTCTGAACTATTTTGTAAGGTGGCTTTCAGAAAGTAAGACAAAAAGTAGTCTCTGAAAGCACAAATCTGACATTCTCAGATTTTATTTTCTACTTGGGATGTTAACCACAGTTCCCAATGAAGATTATCATGGGAGGCATAGGGCCTTATGTATTAAAGCTCTCTAAGACTGAAGAAAATAGACTATCATGGGAGAACCTGGGTGATCCAGTAAACCCGCAATGGATTTCTTCCAAATCATTTGCTATTAGTTGGCAAATGATTTCAATCCTGCACCAGATCTTTTCCAGGTCTGCTGCTTCATCCAAATTCTCCCTTGATAGTTTATATTCTCCAGGCTTGGAGAACTTTATTAAATCAGGTCGATTGCCTTGGCACAAAAGCTAATCAGTACACCAGAGTGCTTTTCCTAGGAACATTATGTTGCTTTTTCTGTTCTTCATTGCTAGGGCTGTTTTTGTGTGAGAAAAAATGGAAAGGCATATTTATGAGTAAGCTTGACAGTCTTCTTTGTGAACATTTGTGTTGACCATTGACCATTTGTTCACACATTCTTTTATTCATCTACTCAAACTTTTATTTATTTCATTTCTTTTTTATTCCCACATGACTTTTGCAATCTTCCAATAATCACATCTGTTGTCTGTACAATGATCTATGAATGATCATTTGTTACTGCATTGTTCATTAACTTAGTATGTGTATGTAGCCTAAGAGCATGAAAACGAATTGTATGGTAATGGGGACACTTGCTGGCTAATTCTAAGGGAAACATTTGTAGCAAGCGATAAATTACACAGATCCTTCATATAACATGGCTGAAATTACTTAAAGCTGTATGTTTATTTTGTTTTTGTTTATGTATAAAACTGTGTGGGTGTAATATTTAAAAACAGACCCTTTCTTTGGCACAGAACCCAAAAGGTCAGAAAAATGAGAGGTAGTGAGGGCCTGATTTATTAAAGCTCTCCAAGACTGAAGAGAGGATACACTTTCATCAGTAAAGTTGGGGGATGCAGCAAACCTGGATGGCATCTGGTCTAGGATTGAAAACATTTGCACATAGCAAATGGATTTTAAGGAATGCATTTCAGGTTTGTTGGATCACCCAGCTATACTTATAAAAGTGTTTCCTCTGCAGCTGTGGAGAGCTTTAATAAATCAGGCCCTGAGTGTACATCCCTTTCTCCTGACCATACGAGATACCTGCCTTTCCTGATAATAGAGGCTGGGGTCCACACCCCAGGGAATGTTTCAAGTCTGTTCTACAAAAGCACACTGAAAAATATATTCCAATAGGTAATAAGATCAAGAGGCTAAAATTAAAATGTGGCTCACAGCTGATGTTAAAAAAGCCATAAGGAACAAGAAAAGGCAATTCCAAAAATACAAAAATGAAGGATCACCTTCATCATTTGAAAACTATAAAGAATATAGCAAAAGATGTAAAAAGCAGATAAAATGTGTAAAACTTTAAAATGAAAGACAGATTGCAAAGGAAAGTAAGGTAAACCCCCTCAAAAAATTTAAATATATTAATAGCAAAAGGATAAGATCTGAGCATGTAGGCCCCTTAAAGGATGTCACTGGGTTGGTAACTGGGGATAAAGACAAGGCAGATTTACTAAACACTTTTTTTTAGCGCTGTGTACACAAAAGAAAATGGCAGAGCTCAATTCATAATAGTAATGTCACTGTCTTAAATAGTCACAATGGCTCAGAATTGATATGATTGAGAAACAGCTGGGAAAAATTAAGGTTGACAAAGCACCAGGATCTGATGGATTACATCCACGTTTCCACAAAGAGCTGAGCTTGGTTATTTCAAAGCCATTTTTTCTAATTTTTAGAGACTCTTATAAGTGATAGTCAGCATGGCTTCAAGAAAGACCGAAGTTGTCAAACAAATTTATTCTCTTTTAATGAGGAAGTAAGTAAACAGGTAGACAGTGGAGTAGCAGTTGATATAGTGTACTTGGACTTTGCTAAATCATTTGACACTGCACCTCACAGACAGTTAATATGGAAGTTAGGTAATAAGTAAACATCCAGAGAGTTGTAATTAATGATTCATACTCTGAAAGGTCTAAGGCAGAGATCAGGAAACTTTTTTGGTCACTGGACCATTTCAGGGGTAGGCAGTAGCACAGTAGGCCGGACTCTATTTCAAGTCCCGCCCTAATGGCTCCGCCCCTACCAGGAATGCCCCCTGAAGGGAAATGTCCCCTAATGGCAGAAGTGTTAATGCAAATAGGGAAGGAAGCCACCACACGAAGGCTCAAGAGCCGCATACGGCTCCGGTGGTGTGTTCCAGCTCCATCGGGGGTTGCCAGCTGGAATTAGACCGGATCGGCCAGGGGGCATTAGGCTGGAACAACTACCGGCTAGGCCATATCTGGCCTAAAGGCCGGAGTTTGATGACCCCTGGTCTAAGGTTATAAGTGGTCTACCCCAGGGTTCAGTGTTGGGACCTTTACTGTTTAACATCCTTATAAATGATATAGAGTTTGGGATAAAAAGTACCATTTCTGTGTTTGCAGATGACACCAAACTATGTAATGGAATTAAGTCCATACAGGATGTCTATAATCTACAAGCAGACCTGGATGTACTGTTTTATTTGGCTGCCAAGTGGCAAATGACATTTAATATAGATAAATGTAAAGTTATGCACTTGTAAGCTAACAACATGCATGTTTCATACTGTCTAGGGGGAATACACTTGGGGGAGTCAGAAATGGAAAAGGATCTGGGGGTTCTGGTAGATCATAGACTTATTAACAGCATGCAATGCCATGCTGCAATATCTAAAGCTAGCAAAGTACTTTCTTGTATTAAAAAAGGAATAGACTGCAGAGATGGAGACATAATCCTGCCCCTGTACAAACCATTGGTCAGACCACATGTGGAATATGTAGTCTAGTTTTTGGCACCAGGTGACAAAAAGGACATTGTGAAATTGGAGAGAGTGCAGAGAAGGGCAACTAAATTAATAAAAGCAATGGAGGAGCTCAGCAATGAGGAGAGATTAGCTGAAGTGAATCTATTCTCCCTTGAGAAGAGACGTTTAAGGGGGGATATGAGCACCCTGAATAAATTTATAAACGGTCCATATAGAAAACTCTCTTCCCCATTATTCACTTTGAGATCATTACAAAGAACAAGAGGGCACTCTGCGTCTGGAGGAAAAGAAGTTTAAGCTCCGGATAAGGAAGGGATTCTTCACTGTAAGGTCTGTAAAAATGTGGAATCGGCTCCCTCAGGAAGTAGTTTCAGCAACTACTATTGATTGCTTTATGAAAAAGGTTGATGTTTTTCTAAAATCACAGAATAAAATTGGGTATTAAGGCTTAAAAGTAAAAATAACAGTGACTGTTGATCCAGGGAACATCCAATTGCCTCATGGAATCAGGAAGGAATTTTTTCCCCCTGTTGAAGCAAATTGTACCAGGGTTTTTTTTTGCCTTCCTCTGGACCAACTATGTCTTATAGGGTTTTATATCTGGGATATGTTTATTTCCCTAGTGGTTGAACTTGGTGGACTTATGTCTTTTTTCAACCTAACCTACTATGTAACTATGTAACTATTGTGGTAGATCACTGGGGGTTGCTCATGGTAACGGGATGCTTACAGGGCAGATCAGAGACAGCATACTCCAATATACAAAATAACAGGAGTTTTTTATTTGTTTAGGCAAGTGTTACAGCACACTCTCCAGCATTTCACAACAAAATAATAAACAGCAGCCCAGCTGGGCATCTGGCTACTAGTGTTGGTGTTGGAATTCGGGTCGTCCTTATATTTGACCCAAATATGGCTGTTCGAATTCGGGTAGACCTGACCTGAAAAACATGCTGTTCACAGTTTCGAATTTGGCCCTCCCACAGTGCCTGGGGACCTCCCTCATAATGCTCAGGGTCCTCCAATAAGAGCAGGGATCGTCTCCTCCATCTTTGTGGTGGCAGGCAGCCGATTGGCTGTCTGTCACCACATGCCACACAAGCAGCCATTGGCATATTTAAGGCCAGGGCTTGCCTGCATTTACCAGTCCTTAAGATCTGCTAGCAGACACAACCTCTCTGTGCTGCTGGCAGTGTCAATGAAAAATAAAAGTGCTCTAGTTAATTAGACTGTGACACAAATAGTCAGATAAATAGTTGGATTGTACTGTATTGCTTCAGTCCTGTAATCTACTGTAATCTACTGTATTCAGGTAGAGTGTTTCACTGTGTCACATAGATAGATAGTCAGTCAGTGTGTTACATACAGGCAGCCAGAGCTAGGGTACCCAGACGGCATGCAAACCATCACACTTGTACCGAGAGACAGTCAGACAGACGCAGTGACAGATGTCAAATTTGTATGCTGTCCTGTATGTTACAAATGTCGCTGCTGAAGGAAAAAGAGCCCATTTTGCAGGGTGTGAAGCCACACAAACATTTCAAATATGTCTAGCCAAAGAGGAAGGTCCAGCTTTGCCAGTGGTGGGAAAGAAAGCAGTATGGATTGGTTTTTAACTGCAGAACAGAGAACAAGAAGCCAGACAGACTTTAGACATTTTAGCGCTGCTGGTGGTGGTGTGTGTCCATTATTGCCACACCATGAACAAGACGTAGTGGAGTACAAGACCCAGTCTGGATCAAGTAATTGTACCCCCTCTTCATTCCAGTCCCAGATACAGGCTTTACAGGTGTCCCAAAAAGTCCATGATACACCTGTTCCCCCTAGTTCTTCATCTGCGGCTGGAAAGTCACGTATACAGCAGTATGTAGAGGAGTCCCACCGAGGGGTTGGAGAGGCGGAGCTACAAGCATTCCTTCAAGACGCACAGTTGGTTGAGTCATCTGACGAAGAGAGTCAGTTCTCAGTCTTTCCCTCCTCTTACTTTTCACCCCAACTCTCTAAACCAGACGAGCCACTTCACACCGGCCCCAAAAAGCCACTGCTTCCTGTCGGCACATACAGGGAAACTGTCTGAAGAGAAGGAGGAGGAAGAAGAGGAGGAAGAGGTTGCAGAGCGCCCTCAAAGGTGGAGAGGGAGGAAGAGTCATGTACTCTGCATTTGTCATGTACCAGTCAGGCAACTCATAGTCCTCCATCATCGGCAGCTGTCACTACAGCTTTGCCTCAACAACCGCAGATTGCCACCACAAGCACCAGCTCCAGAGCACCTTTTGGCCCAATTCAATGTTCGCCCTTGTGGGCATTTTTTAGTGTCCATAGTGATGACAACACTTTGGTCATCTGCAAACTGTGTGGTCAGCAGTTGAAACGAGGCAAAAACCCTAACAAACTTGGAACAAATTGCATGAGCACACATAAAAAGCCACCACCCTGTAACCTGGTGGGAACACCTGGGCAAAGCACAGAGCTCTGTGCGTCGACCTCCGCCCGAGAAGCAAGCTCAAGCTGCTAGATCTTCCTCCGCTGCCTTTCCTCTTTCTGCCGCCAAAGTTACCCGTGCTGCTGCCAGCAATTTGAGTGGGGGATGTAGCCGAGCATTACAGTTTTCAGGTTCCACAAGCGGTGAGGAGGAGCTCCAACGCAGAACGGCTGGTGTTTGTCGTATTGGTAGCAGTCAAGACCAGCCATCATTGCCACCCCCCACCCCCCACACCATCTACCCCATTCTCGAATCTTTCTGTGGTTAGCATAAGCAGCATCCAACCTTCCATCCCCCAGATGCTTCAGCCCAAGAGGAAATATGGCCCAAATAACCCCAAAACAAAGCTAATCAATGTGACAATTGCACAGCTAATTGCGTTTGAGCTCCTCCCTTACTGGCTGGTGGACTCCAATGCGTTCCGTTACGCATTCCTCTGTGTCAACCCACAGTACGTTATGCCCAAGCAGCAAAATTTTGCACAAAAATGTGTTCCTGCTTTGCATGAACACGTGCAGAGCAATGTGTCCGTGGCCCTGCAGCACTCTGGCAAGGTGCACCTGACAACCGACAGTTGGTCCAGCAAGCACGGACTGGGAAGATATATTTCCTAAACAGCTAACTTGGTAACTTTGGTGGCAGCAGGGGAAGTTGCAGCTGCAGGAAGGCCTGCATACCTAGCTCCGCCCAGAGCACATCGCTATGCAATCTCCTCCTCGACCTCCACTTCCACCTTCTCCTTTGACTCGTCTGCCTCAACCTCTTCCTCCAAGGACACTTTGCCATGGAGACCCAGCACCTCCCATACACCATCATCTGTTCCCCGCCAGCAACAACCTGCAGTTTGCTGTTTCGGTGCGCATGTCAGATGTTGCCACGCAGTCCTGAGGCTGCGATGCCTCGGCTCCCTCAACCACACAAGAGCAACCATTCTAAGTGTCCTGCGGGAACAGGAGAGCGTATGGCTAACTCCACACGGACTCCAGCCAGGCAAGGTCGTGTGTGACAACGGGGCCAATCTGCTGGCAGCCCTGCATTCTGGGGAACTCACACACGTACCTTGCCTGGCCCATGTCATGACCCTGATAGTACAACGCTTCTTTGGAAAGTACCCAGGCCTCCAGCCACTTTTGCTAAAGGCCAGAAAGTTGTCAGCGCAATTCCGCCGGTCGTACACAGCCAGTGCCAGATTCGTTGATTTACAGTGAAACCTCAATCTGCCAGTGCACCAGTTAATTTGTGATGTGGCCACTCGTTGGAATTCCACCTTTTACATGCTGCAGCGGCTGGCTGAACAACAGAATGCGGTGTTCGATTATGTGGCAGAGTCTGCTCGTTTGAGACGCTTACCTACATTACCTTACTTCAGCCCTGTGTAGTGGCTGCAAATTGAGGACTTGTCCACTACATTAGCACCTTTGTAAAAGGCAACCAGAATTATCAGCAGGGATCAGGCCTGTGTCAGTGACACCATCCCCATCATATGCCTGCTGGAACAGATGATGGTGGAGCTCAGACATGACACAGAGCGGACGCTGCAGGAAGAGATGACGTATACAACATCATCTCAGACATGTGTGCCTACTAGGCATAGTGTACCGTGGATGGCAAGACCAGGCGAAGGAGGACGACCCTGTGCTGCTGTTCGACCCACAAGAGTCTGGGTCCAGAATTCCCTCAGCTGTGTTAACTTTGAGCCACGTGACATCCTTCATGCAGGAGGGCATAGCCAAAGATCCGCGCATACAGCACATAAAAACAAACTTTGACAACTATTGGATTGCTACATTACTTGATCCATGTTACAAGCCTTGGACAGAACAACTCATCTTGCCCCAATACAGGGGACCTAAAATGCAGCACTACCAAGAAGTGCTTGTAAGGGACTTGTGCTCAGCCTTTCCAGCAGCAGCAGCAGCAGGGATCCACCAGCCATGGCAGCCAAACAACTACCTTAAGCGGCATGGGTGGCAGCAGCAGTAGAGGTCGTCTAAGCCAAACTATGCAGACTTTTTTTGAGCGGAGGAAAGCTGCCAGTTGCAGCAGTTGCCAATGACAGTCAGCTGCGCTACTCAGTCATGGTGCAGGAATACCTGAGCTCTGCATGGGACATCTGCAACCTGCAAAGCCAGGACCCACTGGGCTACTGGGTATCCAAGCTTGAGCAGTGTTCGGAGCTGGCAGAACATGCCATTCAGATCGTTGCCTGCCCAGCCGCAAGTGTGTTATCTGAAAGAGTGTTCAGTCCAGCTGGGGGCGTAGTGAGTGACAAGCGCATTTGCCTCTCCACAGAAAATTTTGAAAGACTCACTTTTAATAAAATGAACGAGGCTTAAATCGGCAATGACTTCAAAACCCCCTCTGCAGAGTGTACTGATTAGTCGGCAACTGCTGCACAGCCTGCTGACACCTTCAGGCTGATTCACCAAGCAAAATCGGAAGCTCACTTATGCATTCGTATTCGCGATCCAAAATCGGAGGCCTTCGATTGATTTTTCAACCAAATTTCAGGCTCTGACGTATTTCATCATGGCATGCTGCGTCCTGCATAACCTGAGCTTGCACCATGGTGATACCTGGGACATTCCAGAGGAACTCGAGCCAGAGGTGCCTCAACATCCTGCCTCTGGCTCCCAAAGCACAGCAGAGGGACGTCAAGTCAGAGATGAACTTATTGCTAATGCCTTTGCGCGTGAGTATTTACATATGTTCACAATGCATGCGTTACATATTTCAGTACATCATGTTTGGGTTACAAACCAACCTAGGAGTTGAAGTCATAGCAAGCACAATCGTTTGGGAAATGAAATAGCAGACATATTAGTGTAAGAGTTGGACCTTTATGTGACACTTTACAAAAACACATTGCCAAACTGGGCAGAGTGCAATTTAGTTTAGATTTGGGCAAGCATTGCTTATGCAGCCAGAAAAGAATGAAAAATACAATCCAGCAGCATGTAGTTACCACTAAAGCATGATTAATGCATACCACCATGCTGCTTAACGCATCCTAATAATGTATTCTATTTCTTTACAGGGCGATAACATCCCTCTGCTGTGCTGCCAAGCCTCTGGAATGTCACATCACAAACTACCGTACATTAGTGGATGATATTGCTTCCGGTTAAAGGAGAAATCCATCTTTATGTTCCTCCACTCCCAAGCTGATGTGAGGAAGTGAACATATAATGGGCCAAGGTCTAAAATGGCACTGAAACCTTCATAAACATCCAGGAAACTGTAGACTGGCTCAGTGCACAAATTTGGGGCGACGTGGTTTGAAAGAACTCCCTTCCTAAAATATATAGAGAGTCCAGGAGCCTCGTCATTCTTGGCACAGCCTAGCTTCTCTTGGTTTTTGCTTCAATTTTACCTTCCAGAAAGATGTACAGGTCATGGATGACCTGGCGGGACAGGCATAAACGCCTTTTGACATTCTGGTCATTGGTTTGAGGGTCCAAAAAAAATTAGTTTGTTGGCAAAAAGCAATAAAATATGTTTGGCACTAAGTTAAATTGTCCCTGGGATTTTTCTATGCAAAATTACTAATACGATTATATTCATGTAAACACATTAAAAAGCATACTATCTGGTATGTAGGAGTGCTTGACCCTGCTTGTGAGCTTGGCAATCAGTGTGGTTTGATGTTGTGCTTGGTAACCTTGAACTCTTTCCATCACCTTCAGGTGTGTTAGAATGAGTATGCAACTCAGCTAGACAACTAATTGACAACAGTTTGGACAGCAAGTGGAAGTGTGTTTGTATTCAATAGTGCTAAGATCAGGCAGCACAGCACAATGACAACAAACCTATAACACTACAACAAATGAACAGTTGTGTGGCAGCAAATGTCAGAGTAATAAATATGTACATAATACATTCAAAAACCAATATGTGACAATGCGACTTTGAAAATGGGACAAAGGCAAACAGGGGATTCAAGTAGCAGTTTGGAGTGGAAACCATGCAGACATTTGTACTGAATATTAGTTTAAAAAAATTACAAAACATTGCAGAAGATTTGCTAAACAACAGAAACTGTCATTACAAACCAGGCACAAAAACATTGCAGCAAAGGATGAAACTACCAATAATGAGGATTACAAAGTCACATCAATGCATACCATCCAAGCAAACTTACTTGATTAGTCAGCCTCCCCACCCCCCCCCTCGCCAAACCAGTCCAGTTAAATAATAATAATGAAAATGCATATGTATTTATATGCATTTAAACGTATTTTGACATACACACACAAGTGAAATCACTAAATGCTTTTTGATACACCTTTGGCAATAATCCTTTTTTCAATTATTTGATTTCTATCAAGTCAAATTACAATGACATTTTAATTAGATCACAAATGCTTGGTGCCAATTTTTTACAATTCATACTATTGTGAGATGACATATAATGAAGTGTTAAATAGTATATATACAGCTTGATCTAAATTAGTTTGCAGTGTTGCAAAGCAAACCAAAAAGTATGAAAACAGTGCAACAAATGTAACAATAAATTAATTATTTTGTGAATGAGTACATTGTACCCTAAAAAAGTAGCACTTACCCAAAAGAAGATGAAGCATTAAAGATTCAAATTGACCTGTAATGGACTGTAGATGTGCACAAAATAGAGAGCAGGTGTGCGCTAATTAATTGCTATGACCTCACCATTGACAGCTTAACAGATCCTCCCTAATCGTGCAGCTGAAAACTAATCGCCTTAATTGGCAGACTCGCTACCCCATTGCTCATTTATCAAGGCAGGAATCTGGCTGGCAAATGAAGATGCGTGTACTAGCACTCGGCTCTGGCCCCCAAAAAAACGCCTCGTATATTGGCACGTGCATAAGTGCGTCGAGCGTACGCGCATTTCATTGATAAATCAGAGACATTGTTAGGGAATTTGGGACCTTTCATACAAAACTTTACAACCTCCCCCACTCTCTTGCGCCATATTTCTCCCACTCACCGCCTGAACTCCGCTTCAACATTAGATGCCTCCACTTCCGCTAAGATAGATGCTCCTTTGAAATCAGAGGAACTCTGGGTGCCAATAAATCACTTTAATCAGGTAAATGTTCCAATCCTGATGGCTTTACTTCCCATTTTTATAAAGCTTTTGCTCCTAGCCTACATAACAGTTTTGCCTAAACCAGGGAGGGACAAGATTCACTGTGGGAATTGCCACTCTATCTCCCTACCTAATGTCGATATAAAATGATACGCTAAAACTAGAGCTAATAGGTTAGCCCTCTTCTCCCCTCCTTGATACATAGGGACCAAGTGGGTTTTATCCAGGGCCATGAGAGGAGGGATAACACTACTGGGACCATACACCTCATCTCCTATGCCTAGATACAAAATCCCAGCATGTCTAATTTCATAGACACTGAAAAGGCTTACGACAGGGTTTATTGTCAACTTTTAGATTTGACCTTGCAACAGATCGGTATTGCTCTATATTCCACTCCAGCGGCCAAATTTACCATTTCCAATGGTACTAGACAAGGCCGCCCATTATCCCCCCTCCTCTTCGCCCTGTCAATGGAACATTTTACCATTGCCATATGCTCTAACCCCTCCATTCAAGGTATTCTTCGCACCATCATAAATTGGCCCTCTACCCTGATGATGTCCTCCTCTATATCACGCAACCCCACACCTCCCTTCCCTCCATTCTTATGGAGATGGAAAGATTTGGTTTTCACAGTAATTTCAAAGTGAACCTCTCCAAAACAGACGCTTTAAACATTCCTGCTGTCCTGGTTTGGTTAGGATACATGTTCCTAAAATTGATTCACTACCCAAATTATTATGTTTTTCAGGCCATTGCAATTTCGTCCCTAAAATGTTTTTCCAAACGCTTGGACGCATGTCCCTGCAGATGCCCTACAATCTTCTTACTCACCTCTTACTTCTGCCACTTTGAGCATATAGCGATCTATGAGGGATCGCCTTTCTCTTTCCTCTATTCCTTCACCTCTCACCCCTTTGTTTGACAACCCCTCTTTTCTTTTTGGGTTAAGCCAAACCATGCTAGTGGGATTGATGAGGGATTGTTGGCCTCAAGCTTGACATTTTCTAGACTCAACCCAAGGTAGCTTTATTTCTGCAGACCCGAGCCCAACAAACTCGTTATCTTGGTTGATATCCATGCAATTATCGAACTTCTGTAAATCTCTGCATCTCTCACTCAAAATACATAGGCCACTGAACGAGTTTGATAAATTGTGTACCCAGTATGAACCCCCTCGGCACCTGGTTTCTTTAGTTAATTAATATTATTATTTTTATTATTTAAAAGAATTTATACAGCGCCAGCATATTACGCAGCGCTGTACAAAAAATAGGGGTTGCAAATGACAGACGAATACAGACAGTGACACAGGAAGAGAGGACCCCGCACCGAAGAGCTTAGTTTATAAAATTCTTATTGGTCATTATGACTCAGCCACACCTAAATTCGTGCCTACATGGCCGAGGGATTTGGGACACGAGATTGCAAAATCAGACTGGCTGTCAGCCTATGAACTCACACATAAATTTTCTGTATGTGGTTATACACAGGAGAAAAACTTCAAAATTCTGTCACGTTGGTATAGAGATCCAGTCTCTCTCCATCGTATGTGTCCTTCTTCTTCTAGAGTCTGCTGGAGATGCGGGATTAAGGAAGAGGACTGCTTCCACATCTGGTGGTTGTGTCCAACTCTGCAGTCGTTTTGGGGTAAGGTGTTTACTATTTGTTCAGATTTATATAGTATTCCACTGGCTCCTTCTCCGGAAATGGCTGTGCTCTCTATAATGCCTAACCCTCCCTGGTACTATAAGAAAACTATACATTGTCACCTGTTAGCGGCTGCCCACCAACCTTTACTGTAATATTGGAAGCAGATCTCTGCCCCTTCTCTTGCTCTCTGGGTTGACAAGGTCAATGATATCATGAGGATGGAAGAAATCAGAGTGTTAAATAACGATAGAATAGATAAGTTTAGAGCCTGTTGGGCGTGTTGGGAGTATTTTAGCTCCTCTTCTGCATTAAACAACTAGACTTGGCCCCCCCACAGCCCATTTTACATCCAATGTTCCTATAAGGTATCAACTCCCTTACCCTTCTTCCCACCCTGTCCTTTATTCCCACTTGCCCCACCCTCTCTTTCCTAATTCACATTTCTACCCCACATGTTGCGAGAATAAAGCCACATACACACTTGCGATTATAGTCATTGGAAAGGCTCTTTCACTATCCTTTCCAATGACTAAGCACTCCACGATGCATGAGGGGGGCAGGGACGGAGCGGCACCCCGCTGCGCAATCTCCCCCTTCACTTACATTACGATCATTCGTCGTTCATCGTCCGTGGATCCGCCAGGACGGTCGTTCAGGCGATGAACGGCCATTGGAAGTGTGTATGTAGCTTTAGGCTCACACTAGGTTCCTACTTATTATGTATAATTGTTTTATTGTTGGTTTTGAGCTGTAAGCATTCAGACATAGTGACCTGGTCTGGACAATATTGTTATGTTTCATTCTAAATTATCCTTTTTTTTATTCTTGACCATTGTAGCATGAGCCTTTGTATGCTGTTTTATTTTTATATCTTTGCCACCTGCACTTTGTATTTTTACTGTACCTTGTATTATATTTTTAAAATGATATTAAACATATTTTTACCAAAAAACTATCAACTGTCAACTGGACAGGGGATTCCATGTAAGGGAATGGAAGAACAAAGACTGATATTGGAAGGTGAGATTTGGAATTATCCAGTCCATGAGACAGGAAAATGCTGTAACCTAGAAGGGGGAGGTTGGGCTGCATCCCTAAAATAGGAACTCAGTATGGCTTGGCAAACATGGACAAATATTTTACTTCCATTGGACTTTGAATGCCATAAAACAATCAGTTCTAACATGAAATGGCAATACAATGTATTTTCAATCAATTGCTACTAACGATTTTTTTGTACCTAAATCGGTTGAAGGTGATGGGACATATTGGTAAATCTTGATCAGAAAGGTGGAATGTTTGGAGGCATTTAAATAATTAATTTCTGAAAATTGGAATGGTTAGTCACATGAAAACTTGGCTTCAGATTTATCCATGTGTGCCCAGTCTAAGCATGTGCCTAAGCCTGGACCTTCCTCAATATGCAGAGGTCTTAGCTGACCCCTGAGAGATCCAGCCAGGATATTTAAACAAGGTAAAGATGCTTTTTAACAGAATAAATGTCAACTTTGTCATGCAAAAACACAAACAACATAGCAATAGCTTACAAATTACCTGTAGGCAAAAGAGACACACATTCCATTACCTTGCAAGTGCCTCTACCTTCCAAAAAAAAAAAGGAGGCCTAAATGGTTTTTCGATGTGTGATGTCATACGTGTATTTGAAATCATTTCATGCAAGCTATATTTTGGTTATGTAAAGAAATGAGAGCATGCAATGCATAGAACAGTTCCAGATATTTAAAAAAGAAAAACTTGTTTTTTTTTTTTTCTATGGACATCAACAAAATGAACTACTTTGTATCAGAAGCCTGGTGTTTATTATTTGACAGATCATGAGAAATACCAGCATCTACATAGGTCAAAAATATGGTCTATCTACCTACCTGGTTGACCTTCAGTAAATTGTCCACCCAAGCACAGGAACCATTGGGTCCTGTACTAAACTTTTCTCTCATATAAGGAACCAGTCATGAAAATATTAGCTCTGCAACTACATACCTGCATACAGTTCATATGTCACTTCCCTTTCCACTTAATTTTTCAATTCTGAATTCCAATTTTCTTGGTATTGGATAGAACAGGGAAGAATTGGAACCCATGTCAGGTTTTTACTGTGATCCTGAGCTCTGTCTGCGAGATTTACCTTTGCTTCTTGTTGGGCTGACAACATTTTAAAAACAACAGAAAGTAGGTGGACCTCGGTCATTAGTGATCTGCTACAGCCAGTCCACCAAGTACTTGGTTGAGGCTCTTCCCCTTGGTAAGAGGGAAATAACCCAAAAGCTTTAGACCTCTCCCACCACCATTACCAACATCAAGACACCCTCCATTGGTGTGGACTGAAAGTGCTCCTGGATCATTAGGTTCTGGGTGCATAACACAAGGAAGCTTTGTGGCCAAGATAAAAAATGCCCCTAAGTTAACCAGAGGAACTGTCCTAAGGAGGCATCATACAAAAAAAAAAGGTTCTGGAACCATGAACTAGTATTAAACAATGAGGTCCCAAAGCCATAGTGTTTAAAGGGCATATCTTGGATGCCACCTAGAGGGGGCACAGTACATTCGACCTTTCTGTCTTCTGGACCCAAGTCCAGATTTGGTAGACTAACTCACAAAACGCTCGACCCCTCAGTCCAGGGCACTATTCTGCACCTTCTTCCTAAAGCTTAACTATAGTTCCACAATGAAAATTTGCAATCACAAAGGATTTTTATTGCAGAAGGGACAAGCAATGTCCCCTCTGCAATAAACTACACTTCTACTTTCACTCTTTTTATAAAAAAAAAATGAGCTGCGGAATCAATGCTCAGGGTATGATATTGAGATATACCAGGACTGAATGAATCCCAGTGTATAGATCATTCAGAAGAAAAGAGGGTGAAGATGGCAGCACTTGAGACAGGAGACTGTAAGAATTGTGATCAGGCAGGTAAGGCTATTTTATTGCAGAATGGACATTGCCTATCTCTTCTGCAAAAAATAACTTTCCTAGTCACAGTTTTTTATGTTACGGTTTATTTCTGCTTTAAATATAGAGTGTTTTTTTTTCAGGGGGAATATCTTGGGACCCCCATCATATTAGGCAAAGTATTCCATAGCAGCCAGCTCACAACAGATGGCTGCACACACTTATAAGAACAAACACAAGTTAAACACTATAGGAAAATTTTAGAATCCTGAAATATTGACACAGAATTCTGTGTTAATGTCTCAGAACACTCCAAGATCAAATGTTAACCTCTACGATTTCTTTTTATATTTTGTTTACATTTTTATGTCTTTTGGGTAGTCATGTGACTTGCTAGATTTACTTTTTCTTTTGGTAGTAAGCAATCTAGGAATAATTATAAAATACTCCCAGCTTTTTTTCTAAACTCTTTTCTATATTAATGTTAATATATTTATAATTTTTGTTGTATCTTTCATCACAAGAACACAAATTTGGAAAAAAAATGACATGTAAGTATGTTTTTAAGCATATAATGGAAATTCCCCTCCCTGGAATGAGTCAAACTCATGTGATCAGTAACATTTTCCAACCAATCTACTTCCTTGTGAAGATCCAGCCCTGTGCTGTCTATGTCTGCCCATTTCCCACCCCCAGCCATCTATACCACAGCTTCTCTCTGCCCTCCCCCAGGACTCCCATAAGCTAACAGGAAGCAAGCTGTGCTCATTGCATAGCACAAGCTTTGTCTGCAGCTTTTTCAGGTATTTCTTTATTTGTTCTTTGGAATCCCTGACCATGCTGACTCCCTCTTTTATTATATGATGTTTGAGTTTCTGTGCGCTTTTATTTAGATTCCTGCTTTATTCTTTGTGTTATTGTTGGTTTATTGGTGTTTTAAGTCAGCAATGAGCAGCATTAGGGCAGTGACCTCTCTTTCAGCTGTTTGCTGCTTGTTCATGCCTGTCTGTTTTTGTTGTGAGCTTAAACCTTGGCTATGAGTTGTTAATGCTAGTGCAATTCAATTGCTGGAATACATGAACAATTTGTAGCTAAGCCCTTAAGGTGAACGTAGTGTGATTGTCGCTGGTGGTCCTGTTGCTGAAGCAAAATGCTGCTTAAACTCAATTGCAGAGCAACACATCACTAAAATAATAGTACCATTCCCTAGGCCAGCGGCAAACTTAGCCAACAGTGGGCCCTGTGCAGACTGACTGACTTGGGGACCCTATGGGGGTCCCCGTTGGCTGAGGAGGGTCTGGGGCCCTTGTGCAGCAGTACACTTTGCACTTTCCTATATCCGGCCTTGCTATAGACGATAACCATAATTATTTTATTTTGTGAGTCTTCACTAAAACTGGGATCCCTGCCAATAAATCCATGTGTGACACGGTTCTAGAGCCAGCCCATACTGTTCTGCTTTGTTTGTTTTTATTTGTTTTTTTTATGTACGTTGTTAAACAACATGTGAAAAAGAAATGTTGTCGGCCTCAGCACTTTTCTTTTATGCTGTGTTTGTTGTTTGTAAAGCTGTTTATTTCTTGGTATTCCACTCCTAAAATAGGTCCCCCCCCTTTCTACTTTCTAGGGTGGTTACATTGCCATGCAGGGTCCCATTGAGCCCTATTGTAGCCGCCCTTTGTTTACAGTTTCCTCCGATGAATTTCAGTCTGGCACAGAAGTCAGGAGAAGCAAGGACAAAGTGTATTAAAGCATGCTCTGTGTGCGGAATGTAGAGCAGCTGTAGCTTTGAGGGCCCCTGCCAGTGTATGTCAGCATAGGGTAAGGTGAATGGTGAGATAATGGAAACATCAGGGGTTAGTAAAATAAAGCTTTAGAAAAGTGTTTAAAACAACCTTAAAGTTATGTTTAAAAGTTTTTTAACTTTTGTTGAGTTATTTTTTGCTTTCTCTGACCTGTTGGGGATATTTTCATTACTTCCTGTCCTAAAGATAAACCAGGAAATTACAGACTTATATAATTTTTTTAGACTTAAATAGCTGTCACCAAAAGTGGTCTCCATTGGAAGATTTCCATTTTACTTTTTGCTTTGGTGACTCTACCCAGCTGGGACGTAGACAGCTATAGAAATATGATGAGGATCTAGGATTAGGACCCAGTGGTGTCAAGCACGAGGCTTGTGGCCACCATCCCTGAACCTGCTGAGGAACTTTCAGGAGGCTTCACAGAAGGTGTTCATGGCTTAATACTTTTTTAGTGGTCTCAAGTGCTTTTAATGCCCTCTACCTTTTATTATCCAATGAGGGTGGCCACAAGCAGTGACTAACAGGTGTAGGGTGGTGAGATTTCCAGTGACACAGTCAACACAGCTTGCCTGTGCTGGTGTGTAGGATAAAGTTTATCTGCTGTGGTAACTGTTAAAAGCCAGACGTTGGTCAGAAGAAGGTCAGGTAGTATTGTAGTGTTATAGTGTAGTGTAGGGTAAGGGCAGTGATTCATTTGAGCTAAAATGGGTTTTAAGCAGTGAATGTTGGCTTAGAGGGTGCTGAAGAGGGTCCTGCATAGTGACATTTTGCTAAATTTCACTGTGCATGACCCTATTTTCAAGCACTCACTGTGCATGCCACCCTATTCATGCCAAAAAAGTTATTCATGCCACCTCTCACCTTTACATCATCCAATAGACCATCAGGGAACTAAATATAAATATTGCAGTTACAATATTGCAAGTATGGGGTCATCTTTGGCATTTTGTTATACCAAAAAAGTGCAGTTATGCCTAAAGCATTTATTTCCTGAGATCCACCAACTTTGACACCGTGACAACAATACTGTAACCTATGGTTTCTTTTCAGTCGTCAAGATGGGCTCCCTTTTTCGAGGGGAGGAGATGTGTTTGGCTCAGCTGTTCCTGCAGTCAGGTTGTGAATATCAGTGTGTCAGTGAGCTGGGAGAACTTGGACTGGTGGAATTCAGAGACGTAAGTACATTTGCAATGGACTTATAAAGACAACAGGTGCTGTTGATCAAGAATGTGGCAACACATTGAAACCACAACCCTTCAGTCAGCTGATTATTTTGGCCCAAAATGGGAAGTATACAACATTGGGCAATTGCTCATCCATTTGTCAAGATTTCCTGTACATGGAAAAGTATTTTATTTAAAGGGAACCTGTTATGAAACTATCATTGACCATTTCTGAAAGATTGTCTTTCTTTCTCTCTCTCTGTGTGTGTGTGTGTGTGTGTGTGTGTGTGTGTGTGTGTATGTATGTATGTGTGTATATATATATATATAACACACACCCCATGGATTGATACTTTTTTCCTTCTGGAAAATTGACTTCTGGAACTTTTAACAGTTTCTAATCTCATGAAAGACTCAAAAGTGACCTATTTGGTGTGTTAAATTTATAATTTACAGACCCAACAGGCAATGGTGACCTCACTTATAGAAACAGTATATCAAAGCTTCTCCACCTCGGGTGCTAGCCCTCCATGGCTCATCTCAGCCGAAAAACTTGCACTCCAAGCTCCAGTGGACAATCATCTCTATTGGGTCACAACCCACTCATCACCACAAGATCCTATTGCTTTGCAGATGGTTATTGGATAGGTATCTTTGGATGGTTTGTGACAATAAGATGACAACTTATAATGCAGCCACTACTACTCCTTTTTACCCTACATTTTAAAGCATTTTGTTAGGTTTGTTTATTAAATGCAACAAATACCGATAGTTCCTGCCAGAAAACCAATACGTTGATATGCTGAGTTGATATCTGTTAATAAATAGCATTGTTCCTGATTGGATACTTTATGTAGGTCCTCATATTACATAGTTTTATTCAACATAATATAGATTTTATGAATAGTGTATTATAAGGTTGTATAGCCTACGGCCAACTTTAGATTGTGTGTTGGGCTATATGCAATCTGTAAACATTGATAATTCTTTTTCTCAGCTTAAAGATGGTAGGTTTCCATTTGGAATGAACTTTAGGGGGCCTCATTGTGTGAAAGTAATTAAAGAGGCCCCTGGCAATGCTGGCTTTTAATTAAAATGTACCCCTTTAGGTGGATTGTGTAGAAGTTTAGGAAAAGTCAGGTAATTGGCCTTATGTGTCAAGTGTAGTCAGGTATTATCCATGTTAAGGTACGAAACCTGAAAAGTACAGGAGTATGAACAGTGGAGGCTGCATTTGATTTTGCACTCTTCACGACACATGGGATGACAATACTTTATTCATTTTATTGTATCTTTATAAGAACAGTTTGCTACTCAAAGACAAAACATGTTAGGACCACAAAACATTTCTTCTTTTTCTCGGCATTTAGTAAACTGATACAATAAATATGTCTCATTGGTACAATTAACAGGACAAAAGGGACCAAAGAAGAGAAGTTGATTGTTTTAGTCTACCTATACTTGAAAGTCCTAAAGATTATTCTAAGATAATTTTAATTAAATAAAAAGACATTTTGCCCTGCCTGGCTCTTATTACAATTTTTTGTATTCTGCAGCTTAATCAAAATGTTAACGCCTTTCAGCGCCGATATGTCTCAGAAATTCGACGTTGTGACGACATGGAGACAACGTTTGGTGAGTGTGACAGCATTTCATGTAGGACGGGGACCTATAGAGAGAATGATTCCTATCAATCCGCAAAACCATACAAAGACCAAAAGCAATTTCTAAATAATAAAAAAGCATGCTAAGAGTAATTATTGGGGTTTTATATTTAGGTGACCACATGGGGAGGGGCGCTATTTAAGAACTATATGTGAGAACCTCTGCAAAACATTAAAGGGTACCTAAACTCAAAGGGTACCTAAACTCAACATTTTTACTTTACATATAAGGGTGGGCAACCCTTCGGTATACAGTAAAATTGTTGTTTTTTTTTTTGGTGCAACACCCTTTTTGTTTATAAAAAAAAAAAAATTGCAGCACCGCCCACACTGTGGCGATCAAAACTTAATGGGATCACATCGCCTCCTGGGATACCTATGTCATGCATCCCGGGAGGCTCTGGGTTCTCCTACTGCACATGCCCGAGATCTCGGGCCTCTTTTTCTTCTAGGAGAAAGAAATGCTGATCTCACATATGCGCAATGCGAGATCGATTGATGGAGCAAGAAGACCAGAAGGTAGGCAAGAAGATGGCCGTGCCCAGAGCTTCCATTGCCCCCAAACGAAAAGGAATCCCAAGACGTCACGGGACCGGATCGCAAGAAGGACCAGCACCATCGAGGGATCTCCGGAGTTAAGTGTGTTTGTTCTTGGATCCAACCCAAACAGGTTTGTGACCTAGCCCCCTTTTATAAACACTGCTGTAAAGTAATGAGACAAGACTCGCCCTTACTGAATGCTTTGGCGGCAAGGACAGCAATAACGTGGACCCAGGGTCAGAGGATTTGAGTCCACGGTATTGCTGTCCTTGCCCGCACCCACCTATTGAGGTGGGATTTATGTGCCACAGTAATCAGGTACTTCCACATTTGGAGAAAACTTTTTGAATGGAGTGAATTTGAATTATCAAACTAAAATGTCTGATGTACAAAATGTATTGTTTTAATCGTAGATATTTCTGTCTCTTCCCTGAAGACGCATCTTGATTCTGTGAAACGCATTGAAAATCAGCAGGGTATGCCCCTAGGAATGGGCAACCCAGACAGGATCATGTGAATATGTTTATTGCACATTTTAATGGGTTTTAAATGTTATGTTCTCAATGTTATTTATTAAAAGTAATGTTTTTTGATACACATGGGAAAATTAGATATGGTTGGCCTATAAAGTCCCATTTATTGAGCTAAACTCTCAAAGTCCTTTTACTAATTACCTAAACTTATCATTTTTGTGGTCTTTTTATTTTCTCAGGGTACCTAGAACAGGAATTGCGCAAGGCTGGGATGAAGATGAGGACCCCTCCAGGGTCACCGCTGGCTCCATCACCCAAAGATGCTCTGAGGATTCAAGAAGAATCGGAACAGTTGGCCAAAGAACTGAGAGAGGTGTCTGGGAACAGACAGACACTACGGGAGCGCTTACGGGAGCTGCGAGAGTATGCAAATATACTGAGAGAGAGTCAGAGATTCACCGGACCATTGGTGAGTTAGGACAACTCTAAGGAAGGACTTTACAAAATTGTTTATACACAGACTAAATGTTGTAAGAAATCTTGCATTGCAATTCTTGGGCAAATAGGAGATGAGCTTGTTTTCGGCACCAGAAGACTTTCAAGGTCTGTGTCGAATAGAATCATATAGCAAATATAGTGATGAATAAATGTAGTGATCACTAACCCAAAGTCCTAGTTAGTTATTAGGTTTCTTCACAAAAAACAGTAAGTCAATAAAGTAAACACACTTAGAAGTGTATATACATATTTTCAGCCTCTATTTCCGATGGTTGGGCTCATGTCATGGGCACCTCTGGTAGTGTCAATGCTTGTCTGCCTATTCTTGCTTTATGTATTTTATGTAAATTTTACAGATTGACATTTTAATTGTACATGTACAACTAGATTGTGGTATATATAAATTAAATAGAATAATTGTTTTGTATTATACAGCCAGAGTCTGAAGTGTTTAGGGAAAGAGCTGACACTGACCCACTGATTGACCCTTCAATAGCCTCCAGACATGACCTCAGAGTCAGGTAAGTTGCTGCAGACAATGATAAAGACTCTTTTCTTTAAATTAGTGTTACTTTTTTATCGCTGAGTGTTTACCATTAGATTTCAGCGCTAGCTAAACCTAAACACTTTATTTTTTTTTTTTTATTAAATTGCTTTTTTTCAGTGTTGTACTAAAGCTGATCATACATGAAATTATTTTTATTTATTAGACGTATGATTTACAGCTGGTGATCAATTTATATCATTGCTCATACGGTCATGCACCGTGGAAAGGATTGCAATGCAAATCGGTCACTATAGTTTTTTCCTAATCCTAGTAAAGATGAACTCGTGTACACCTATTCTAGAATCTGGAAACAGAAAATAAGTGAGAGATTTTATTAGCAAATCAAAATTTTCCGCTTAGATTTTACATCTGCAATACACCCTGGGCTAAGCTTAATGCGACAATGATTTTAATAAAAATGTTATCTGTCTGGCAACTAGCTCTGAACTGATAAATGTTTTTATAATGCAAACACAGTGAGTGATATAATATTTGAAATTTTTTTTTCTTGTTATTTTCCTTCGTTTTTGCTTGCTGATATTGCCAGAAACATACTTGAAGTGAGAACACTGATCCAACAGGTCTAATTTATTAAAGCTCTCTAAGACTAGAGAATATAGACTATCATAGGAGACACTGAGTGATCCAGCAAATCTGGAATGGATTTTGTAAAAATCATTTGCTCTTGGTTGGCAAATGTTTTCAATCTAGGACCAGATCCTTTCCAGTTTTGCTGGATCACCCAGGGTCTCCAATGATAGTCTATCTTCTCCAATCTTGCTAAACTTTTATAAATTAGACCCAATGTATCCAGCCAGGTGTTCTGGTATCCAAGATATCCATAAAAAAGTCATCCTAATAGAGTTCTCAGCTTACAAATTCTCCCCAGCTACTTATTGCTTCTATTATTATTTATTTATTGTTGCAAAGGCTCTCTTCTTTCTGTTCCTGTTGTTACCGTGTGCATACATAACATTTATTTAACAACGGGGAGCAAATAGGATGAAATTATTGTTCAGATGTATATATACTTTAACATCTAACATCAATGAAATCACACACGGAAAAAAAAGCAATTCTGTTGCAATAATTTTTTTCTTAGTCTTAAGTTACTTTTTTCATGTAACCACCAAATGTACTATTCCTTGACAGAAACTTGCTAAACTCAGGATATTAGTCCTTAATGAAACATTTTGCTTGCTCCAGCATTCTTGGAAAACTGACTGTTGTACTTTTGCTTCCTGTGTCGCTTAGAAAAGGAGAAGTGTCTAACGAACATTTTTTTTTTTTTTTTTTCTAGTCATAGTTTATAGTTGATCAGTGGGCAAATAAAAAACATACCCTGTATCTAAGCTGTAAAAGTAATAAATCTTTTAAAATAAATTCTGCTAGGAAAACCAACACACGTCTATGTAGTGGTTTCAGAAAGTATTTAGAACATTAGAATAGAATATTGGTTAATATATATATATATATATATATATATATTTTTTTTTTTTTGTATGAATCTACAATCTGCATCTACATTCATAATGACCAAGTGAAAACAAACTTTTAGACACGTTTGTAAATGTATTAAAAAGAAGAAACTGAAATCTTACATTTACATAAGGGTTCAGACCTTTTGCAACAACATGTGAAATTTAGCTTAGGCACCTCCCTTTTCTCTTGATTGCTGCTGAAATGTTTCTGCACCTTGATTGGAGTCAACCTGTGGTAAATAAAAAGTTGACTGGACATGACTCGGAAGGGTGCACCCCTCTCTATAGAAGACCTCATAGCTGACAATGTATATCAAAGCAAAAATCAAGCCATGAGGTCAAAAACGGCCTGCAGAACTCGGAGAAAGGAATATTGCACAAATCTGGTGAAGGCAGCAAATAGTCTGCTGCACTGAAGGTTCCCAAGATCACAGTGGCCTCTAATAAAATGGAAGAGGTTTGGCACAACCAGGACTCCTTTAGGAGCTGGTCGCCTGGCCAAACTGAGCAATCGAGGGAGAAGGGTCTTACTGGGAGAAGTGATCAATGGACCACTTGAAGGAGGACAATGTGAGGTCTTGTCCTCCTTCAAGCTTGACCTTTATCCTTCAGATATCTGCAAAAATAAAATATACCTAGTGATTATCCTATGGCAAGGGTATGTTTGTCTTAATATTTTTTTTGCTAGAGTGTGTCACTTTTTCTTGTTTTAGAATAATAAGTCATATGTGGTTTGACAGGGGTGTTATATAAATACAGAGCAGACCAGAAAACACCACAGCACCCTGTCCCAGTACTCCTCCCAAAAACTGGGAAACTTGGGAAAAGTCATACAAATTTTAAAATGCCTTAAAAGGTGGATATGAATGGAAACAAAACAGTGGGGCTCTTTGAAGAATATTGACTATTGATGAGAAACTGAACTCTGGAAGTTGTGCATTGGGTGATGCATTTCAAATGCTTTGTCAGACAGCAGAGCCTTGGCTCTAGCACTGCAGATATACAGTTATGAGGCTGTGGGCAGAGAAGTGCCAATGTTCCCCCATGGATGTTGTTTTGATTCTCTTTCAGTTTCATGGCTGGTGTCATCCACCCTTGGCGCATGAACTCGTTTGAACGCCTACTGTGGAGAGCTTGCAGAGGATACCTTATTGTCAACTTTGTGGAGATGTCTGAGCCCATGGAGGACCTGGTGACTGTAAGAAAGTTCTGTCAGACCATATTTCCACCTTTATTGCTTGGGTTTACTGAAAAAATATGCTGAATATATGGTTCTTGGATATGGTCGCTGTGTTAGTTTTATTTTTCAGGCTTTTGTTCCTTTTTTTTTTTTTTTTTTTTACCAGCTAATCCTCCTCCTAACACTTTTCCTGCCCTAGGTTGTCAACGCTTACTCAGTGTACTGTCTCTATGGAGAAGCAGCGTTGTCACCATAGGGCAGGAATGCAGAAGAGCACCCCATCTCCTCTTCTTTATACTATAGGAGACTATCCTTCTGAAACATCTGAATACAACATTTTGGCTAGGTAACAGGTATTGTTTTGAATGTAAAGGTGTATTAAAAAGACTAGAGTAAAAGATAACCAATAAGTGGAATTCATTGTTGAGGAATGCCAACACTTTTAACACTTTTAAAGAAACCCAATACCCTGCCAGTAATCCTACATACAGCATAGTTGAACCTTCTTGTTGGTCTTCAATCCCCTCCCAGTAGATAAAGAGCAACTCCACTGATGATCACCAACAAGTTTGTGGTTTGCAATAAATATTTCTAAAATGTTATCTGTGACGTACCACAAAACAAGGAATATAAAAAGAAATCGTACAGGGTAATGTACTCAAACAGATCACAATAGTGTGAGTCCTACCTCAAAGATATGTCCACCTATGAATATTTGTTTCAACTAAATGTTTTTTTTCTCTTTATAGGGAGAAAGTGTTACACAAATTATATTTCTGATCTCTTACTGGGGTGAGAGAATTGGAGAGAAGATCAAAAAGATTGCAAATTGGTAAGTGTTAAAGAGCACTGGTTTAATAACAAAGAAGGATTTTTAGATTAATAAATATGGTCTGATTCTACTGCTTCAAATAAGTAACCCTAAAAGCACACGCAAGACTGAATACCCAAATTTCATGGGGAGGCTGAAGTTATTCTCATCATCCATCATCTTATATAGATTCTATAGTAATGTCAGCAGTTGTTCTACAAAGGAGCTCACAATCAAATTCACAATACTAATGTATTCCTCCTTATCTTTGGGAGGAAGCCAGTTAACCTTTTAAATTGCAATAGGGATGTAGTCGAGTTCTAAGGGCAGCCTTTCTAAACCCTTTTAACATGAGGATACCCTTGTTATAACTTTTATGCCATAGGCAACCCCTGCTAAAAATTTCTGTATCCACAGTTCAAAATATTTTAGCATGGTGATCAGTAGGAAGAAGGACTTTTACATTGCTGGCCAGTGGGAAGAATGTCACCCTTAGCTAAAAGATCATTGGGGTTACTTAAACTAACCTGAGAGGCACAAAAGGAATCCCTACCAACCCCTGGAGGAACCCTGAGAAACATGGACCTAGACAAATCGTACATAAAAAATTAGAAGAATATACAAACTGAATCGAGCCAAGAATCGAACTTGGGATCCCGGGCAAAAGTGCCAGCTACCGGGGGGCTACAATGAGACTCAACTAGCTCTCAAGGGAAGAGTAGCTACAACTACCAACTAAAAAGCCATAAAACAAACCCCCAAAAAAGTATTGTTTCTCTTTCCCAATCTTGGTTGTGTTACATTGCAAACACAAAGTGCATTACTGTTGGTCAGATTTAAGGTGCATGATCTTCATCATCACAATTATGTCATTGTACTGCTTGCAGTTTCCACTGTCATATTTATCCATATGCTGAAGATGAGACAGCCAGACTAGACAAGCTGAAAGATCTCCTGGTCCAGATTCAAGATATGCAAAAGGTGACCTGTTCTGTCTTTTTACTAAATAACTTTAATAAGAGTTTTCTGAGCAAAATTCATCTTTTACCTCCTTCTCCCAAGTCTTTGACTGACCGCACACAAACTCCCTTTCTACTTCACCATGGTACTATATAAAAATCATTCTATATACAAATACTTCCAATACTATGTACTATACTTATCCAGACTATTCTTCTGATGAATCATACACAATGAAACGGAAAGAGAACTCTGTTTGTACAAGTTTATATTTGAAGCTAGGTATAGTGGTCGATATTGTATTTGCTTTTAGAAACCATTGTTAATAAATTTTGTATTGATCTATAGAAATAATACTGGTGTTCTATGAAGGTACCTAAAAAGTCCCTTTACCTACACTTTTCAGATGTTAAAGAACTCGAATTTGTGAAGATAATGGGGATGTGGTACCAAAAACCACAATTCCATCTATAAAAAGAATATATAATACTATACTACTACTACTATACTACTTTTCTCTCTTTCTCTCCCTCTCGTTTTTTTTTTTTTTTTTTTTTTTTTTTTTTTTTTTTTTTTTTTTTTGGAGTACATTTTACCAATACTAATTAGCACACAATGGCAGAAGTGGTCCCCATTTTACATGGTCTGCTGCTGGAAAAATCTACTGTCTCTGGATTTGTAGGTCTGTCTGTGCTATTTTCAACTTATCAGCTTTGGGTACTCCATCTGTAAGGCTTCTTGTATGTAATATTTCTTGGTGTGGGACCAGATTGTAGTATTTATGTAATGGGTGATTAGGAGCTATTTTTCTGAGTTTTATTATTTTTTCATTGACATATCCTAGTTAGGACTTTTTTGGAGATTTTATTAGGCTGAGTTGAACAGCGTTTACAGTGTGGCTAGTTTGGTAAATGTTGCCAATATGATGGCAACCTCTTCTGTACTGGTAAAAGGGGAAATTCTCTCTGCTGTGTAAAGATGCACTGTTACCTTGCCTATTGAGGGCCAAGTGTTACAGTCTTTGCAAAATCCTCAAAGTCCTAGCAATTGTGTAAGGATTGAGTAAGGATTTCCATTAGGCTTCCAAAATACACTAAAACCAGAGATGAGCCTAAAAAAACGTAAAAACTTACCCAACTCTTTATTTTGATTTTCACGTTCTCTTATATGTGTAAATGTTTTGTTCACTACAGGTGCTGCTACAAACAGAGGGTTTCCTAAATCAGGTTTTAAGTCAAGTTGCAGAAAAGTTAGACTCTTGGAGAGTCAGCGTGAGGAAGATGAAGCACATCTACCAAATCCTGAACATGTGCAGCGTGCGAGAGCGATGCCTCATCGGAGAAGTCTGGTGTCCTGTGTCCGATCTTCCTCTACTGCAGGCTGCATTGGCCAGAGCTTCGGTGAGACTCCTTAAAAAAAAAAAAAAAAAACATCTGATCAGTTAAATGTGTGAAGGCATGACAGAAATCTGCATCTGTGTCCACATCTATCTGGGGTCTTTCCATTGGCTCTTTTTGTTTCTTTAAATGTATACATTCTATTAAACCAGTGTTTCTCCATCACAGCTCACATTATATTAGTGTGGTGGTCAGTGGGAAAAAATATATTGGCCATTAATGTAAAACCACTTGTGGAGATTTTTATGAAGGTGCCGCTATGTTTGCTTGTTAGCTAATGCAAACATTTCAATATTAATGAGTTACAAAGTTGAACTTCAGTCTAAACTTTTCCACAGTATAGGTACATGATCATTTATCTCTTGTTGTAACGTATAGCTCTTTCTCTTCTTCTCTGTCCTCTAGTTTCCATATAACTCTTTAGTGCTGCAACATATGTTGTTGGGGGGGGGGGGGATATTATTAGCAGTCTTCAATTCAAAAAGTTCATTACTAACTTCAAACACTTATATGCTCACTGTACAAGCTTTAGCAATGCCCATATACCTATTTCACCATCTGCTACAAATCTGAATGTAAGGGTCATGTGTGATGAAATGTATGTATTTAAATGAGACACAGTGGGTTAGGTCTACTCACATATCAGTAATAATCCTGGAATTCCACAATAAAAAACTGTGTATATATGTATGTGTGTATGTATGTATATGTATGTATGTAATTGTAATTAATTATTTATTAATTATTTTTTATTAGTATTATTTTTTCCCATGAAAATAACATTCTGAAAACAGATATTTATCCTCATGTACATCCTTGTAAACTTTGTGAGACTTTTTCATGCTCTACTCTGTACTGTAAACATCACATTTGGAACTATACCGATTTCCTTATTAGCACCATTTACAAACATAAGCATCATTGTCTAATATATGTATATAAAAGAATAGTAATTGTTCACATTCTCCTAAGCTTTGGGAACAGCACTGACCACACTAGGGAAACATGATACAATTGACACCAATCATGAAGAGCATTCTGAGCTGCAAACTCTTGCTGAGTTCATGTTTATAAATTATATATATTTATCATTCTAACAATGCTTTTCTTTCAGGAGCATAGCGGAGGGGGTGGAGAATCCTTCTGTCACCGTATCCCTTGTGCTGTCAGCCCTCCTACTTTAATCCGAACCAACAAGTTCACTTCAGGATTTCAAGGGATTGTGGATTCTTATGGTGTGGCAAGTTACCAAGAAGTGAACCCAGGTATGTATTTTTTTTTAATAATGGATTTTTTCCCATTTACCTGCTATTTTGGAAAATGTAATCCTTGTTTATTTATATTAGGTTATGTCTGCTACATTTTAGAAGATTTAGAAGTCCTATAATTAGAGATTAAAGTTAGTGTGTCTTGATTTAAAAGTTATTAAACTAAACCTATATGGTGCTCAAAAGTCTCAGCTGGAGCCTGAACATTCCTTTGGATAACTTTGAGCTCAACATAAATCTGCCTGCCTTCAGGTTTCTATTCAAATCATGACTTTACAAAAAGTCAGGCGAAAGGACTTCCTTGATGCATTCTGCAACATAATGTACATGAATTTCCTTAGGTCTGTATGTTCCTCCATAGCAATGCGGACTCTTGATAATTAAGCGTGACTTTTTTTAAAACATTCCAGATGTATACAAATTGATGGGTCTTTACCAGGACCCTATAGTTATAGAAGAGTGTTTCTAACTTAGTTTTACTTCTGTTCTATATTTTCTTCTCCCAGTCGCCCTTCCTATCTTTGTATTTGAATGTGGGTTTTAGGTCCAACATTTATTCATATCCTAATCTGTCAAAGACCTGAACATATGGTATCAAAGAGTTGCAGGTCATAAGCAGACTTTTGGAGTTCAGCAAATTAAAATATTTTTAGAACAAGGGCAATTCCTTTGACAGCTGTCCTACTATCCTTTTCCTGTTTTAATGATCACTGTAAGCATTTAGATTTTTCTCGCACTTTCATTTCCAGTGACAATGGTCCTCCGTGAGGAACATACATCAGTAAAACACTTTACCATTGTAAATGGGCCTTAAAGTATTTTTCATGCACTTTATGGCCAATTCAAACCTATGAGTCATTTTAGTGCATGGATGCATGGTAATATGCACTGCATTTGGACATCCAATTTTTTGGTGCTATTTTCATGCATCATGCTGCACCACAATGTACTATATTGCCTTGCCCTGTGGTGCAGAGCAGTACATAGATAAAGCCTTTGGGGAGATATTCAAAATAAATGGCAGTGCGAAAAAAGACTACATTAGAATGCTTCATTCAGTACTGTCCTGATCTATTTTTCAAACAAATTCTAATATACCATTGGACACTCTCAGTGTAACTTTGTATTCACTAAACAGTTCCCTTCTTTGTGTTCAATTGCAGCTCTATATACAATCATAACATTCCCATTCCTCTTTGCCGTCATGTTTGGTGATATTGGTCATGGGCTCCTCATGTTTCTGTTTGCACTTTGGCTAGTTCTTGGAGAGGACAACCCAAAGCTGAAAAATTCTGAGAATGAGGTGAGAGCCTGGAGAATAGATGGTGACAAACCTGGTTGTTCTCCACATTTAATTATGTTTTTTGTGTCTGTTTAGATATTCTCTATGTGTTTTGGAGGCCGGTATCTAGTTCTTCTCATGGGCTTGTTATCTATTTACACTGGTTTTGTGTATAATGAATGTTTCAGCCGAGCAACTGCCATATTTCCCTCGGGATGGAGTGTTGCAGCAATGGCTAGAGAAAAGAACTGGACGTAAGTGAGCGAATGTCATATTAGTCTCCCAGTATTTTACTATAAATGATATGTTTGTGTATACCTAGCTCTAACAATTTCTCTATTTAGGAGCAGTATCTTGGCGCATGATTTTGTTCCTCCGCCATTGGACCCCAACATAACCAATGTCTTCACCAATGTCTATCCATTCGGCATTGATCCAGTAAGGTCCTAAAATATTGCATCTATGCTGCTTGTCTTTTTTTTTTTTTTTTCTCCTGCTCCAAAAGTTTTGTATTTCAATTTATCCAGTCCTATCATTTACAAATCTCTGACAAACAGAGCGGCCCTGTCTAGCGGGGAAGGGGGGACCAGATTTTTCTTTGGTGCTGTTGACCTTTCACTGCAGTCGATATATGTTATGCGTGTTTCGAGTGTCTGTATTGATCTGAGTGGATATTGAGGGTGCAGCACTTTGTTTTTCCTCATGGAATTTTTTTTTTCTTTTTGACATATGCATTGATAACTTTTATCCCATTTTTCTTCTTTTTAAATAATTGTTTTATAGGCAGACAATTTCATTTGTGCTTCTATAGAATCTTCTTTTTCTTTCATTCCAGATCTGGAGCTTTGCCTCCAATCGCCTTACATTCCTGAACTCCTTTAAGATGAAAATGTCTGTTACTCTGGGTGTTATTCACATGTCCTTTGGAGTATTTCTCAGCGTCTTCAACTTTATGTACGTACTATTACAACTTGGGTACTAATTTAAAACTTGCATCCCTTTCAACTTGGATACTAATTTATAACTTGCATCCCTTAAGTCTTAACTCCAGGAAGATTGCTAAGATACATAGAACCAGTGCTGTTTTGAATGCCAAAGGATTTCTATTTTTGTCTATTCAGTCTGAATATGTACACAGTACAGCCGTGTCTAGCAGAGACATGAGTAGTAGTATGTACAGCTCCGTGTATGTATACCAAAAGTTTGGGAACAAACTGATATACCTATCATGTCCTTATGTTAATAAAGAACCTGCCTGCATTTTTTGTTTACAAAGTTTAGTTCTGCTTTAAGATTCTGTGTGCCAGATTAGTAGAAAATTTTTATAATGATGTTTTTCTCTTGCAGTCACTTCAAGCAGAAATATCGCATCTTGCTTGTGACTATCCCAGAGCTACTTTTTCTTCTATGCCTCTTTGGATATTTGGTGTTTATGATTTTTTACAAGTGGTTTGCTTGGAATGTAAATGATGCTCAAACAGCTCCAAGCCTGCTCATTCATTTCATTGACATGTTCCTTTTCGCCAAAAGTGAAAGCAACAAAGACCTCTACCCCAGACAGGTGAGCTTTATCAAACAATACACAAGTTTTCTATCCATAGCCAAGATGGGCCTTCCTGAGCGGTTTGCTGCCTATACATCTAGCTAGGAATAGATGACCAATGTGGACTAGGTATCAGGGATATGGTTCCAAGTATATAAAGTGATCAAACGGAACAAATTCAGTACCGTTACAGGAGAAGGCTTAGCACTTTTCACCTGCAAACCAGCTCTAAAAATCCTCCATAGGCAAACCCCAAGGCTTCTGTTGGCAATCCACTAGAAATAATTTTTTTTCCCACTTTATTTCTTCAGTACCACTTCATTGTACCAATGGCATGGATACCAATGCACAATCATAAGCCAAACAGGACACGCACCCCATTTAGGGGCTTAGTCATAGGGATACCCAAATGATTAACAGAATTATTGTTTTTAAGGTTTTATTAGAATTTTTAAGATTGGTTTCCTAAATGCATATAATTACATAGTAGGTTAAGTTGAAAGTCCATCATGTTCAACCACTAGGGAAATAATCCCATCCCAGATAAAAAAAACCTTATGGACATAGTTGGTCCAGAGGAAGGCAAAAATAAACCCTGGTACAATTTGCTTCAACGGGGAAAAAATTCCTTCCTGATTCCATGAGGCAATCGGATGTTCCCTGGATCAATGATCTCTGATCAGGTTACCAGAACTTTCTGTAAAGGTAACACTAAAAGAATACAATTTACAGGACATGTACACATAATGTTTTAGTTATTTCAATCTGATAAATAAAAAGCATAACTTTAATCTAATCCAGGTTAGTTTTTACAAGAGTTCTCCCATCTGTATAATCCAAGGGTTTAAAACTTCTTCAATGTGCAAAAAATAGGTTAAATGTGTTAAATTATTTATTTATAAAGATATTTTACATAGAACAAGGTGTTTTTTTTATCACTCAACAGACAGGAAAGTGCAAATTTCCAAGTGATATATACTAATTGTCTTCTCCTGTAGGAAATTGTACAGAAGATTCTTGTGGTTGTGGCTGTGGTTTGTGTACCAATTTTGCTTCTTGGGGATCCCATTTATCAGTACATCCAGCATCGTAAGAAAAAAAGAGCAAGGCGACACAGTGGGCAGGTAGGACATTAAGCTTTGCATAGAAATCTCTCCCCTGAATAAAAACTACACCCCGGGTTCTCTTTGAAGAAGTGCCAAATTTTGATCCCCCAATTTAAACCAGCTCACTTGCTTTCCCCTAATTCTTTATATATGTTTGCACTTAAGGTCATATATGGTTCTCTGGCTATACATTATTTAGCCCCTTTTTATGCATTTGCCTGGTAAATTTGGCCTAAACATATATAACCCCTGGTCTTAAAAGGGCTTATTTACTTTATCTTTCAGGGCCTAATAAATAATGGTGAAAGGAGTGGTTTACTGGCAGATGATGACAATCACTCCACTAACTCTTCAGAACCTAAAGAAAGAGGCAAACATGATGGTGAAGAGGTAAATATTGCTTGATGACATTGGAAATTGAGGCGTACATTTAGGAGAGGAGCAAAAATGAAGAAAAACTTAGCCAGAGGCAGGTGGAAAAAAGATACAGTGGGGATTGAGACTTGAAACACCTTTTCTAACAATACCAAATTTGTTTCTTATTTGTGTATTACAGTTTGAAGCTTCTGAAGTCTTCATGCACCAAATGATTCATACCATAGAGTACTGTCTGGGCTGCATCTCTAACACAGCATCCTACCTCCGACTCTGGGCACTGAGTTTGGCTCACGCACGTAAGTACATCAATATTTTTTTTTCTAAACACGCATAACATGTTGACCCCCTGGCAGAGTGAGAAATCAAAAAGAAGCTCGGTCAGCAATACTCCTCTTCAAACAGGAGTTGGCCGTGCATTTCCTCTACTCCACCAAAGACGGAGCATATAATAAAGAGAAGGTGTTGTTAAGGTGGCATTACAGATACCAATTTGGAAGTGTACCCGAACTCCAAAAATATAGAATTGTTATATTTTAAAGAACATTAAGTGCTTACTACCCCATAGCTTAATCTAATTTTAACCCAAATTATTTATATTAAAATATGAGTTGCATAACATCATTTTGCTGATGCTTGCTGATTTTGTAGTTTTTTTTTTTTAATAGTACCAGGGACAATTGTATTTTATTTGATATGTAAGCGCATTTCTGCTTTACATCCTTCCTTTCCAATAATACGCTTAGTGATATATCACTAATATATCACAGATGATCAGTGTTTTGCTAACACACTAGACCCACCTAGACTCCTCTGATTCTTCTATTGTCTCATCCCTACAGAACTGTCTGAAGTCTTGTGGAACATGGTCATGCATGTTGGTTTCAGCAGCTACGCTCGTGTTTGGAGTATTGTTTTGGTGCCTGTTTTTGCTTTTTTCGCTGTGCTGACAGTGGCTATTCTGCTCGTCATGGAGGGTTTATCAGCCTTTTTACATGCCCTCCGTCTGCACTGGTAAATATAAATTCTGTATCTTCTTGTAGCTTGTTGTCTTTGCCACAAAAGTCTACATGCACTCCAGTGAGGCCTTCATATTTAGGGAGCATTTCCAAATGGTGACAACTGGGGACCATGCCTTTCTAATGTGTTTAAACAGCGATTTTTAGTCTCCTTAGGAAGCCCATGTGACTGGATGACAATCTGGGTCAAACCTTAGGCCTATTAGACCTAATGAGGAGGACCTATTAAAAAGGCAGAGCTTTCTTGGAACTTTATGTAATGCAACAGGTGTTCATCAGGGGGCACATAAAAAATGAATAATGTGGGGGACCTGTATAGGGTCCCCAGTCATTTTTCCAACCCTCACCTGGAATAGTCTTACCCTGGTGATAATGGAAGAACAAAAGTAAGTTAACAGGGATGGAGTACTGTCACATGACACCAGGAAGTGCCTCAACAAGGATCTTCACGATAGGCTCACCAGGCTTTTTTTTACTAAAAGTAGAAAAAAATAAAAATAATAAAATGACTTTTAAAATGACACATGCATGTAAAAATTTACATCTACATTTTTGACTGATCACATTTTTGACTGATTGACATCACCGATCAGTTTCTCCTCTTAAAGTCTCTGGCAGTGATATCTTGGCTCTAGCTATTTACATCAGCCATTGTGCCAGAATTTGGCGCACTCTTGAGGATTTTCAAATTAGGAAGCACTGGGTGGCACTAACACAGGGAGGAGATCGTATTGCTGAATGCTTGGCTAGTGTAGGTCTTTTCAAATTAGCAAATATTATGAAAACATTTTTATCCACAATGCACCTAAAACAATTCATGCCACAACTTTCTTAATACAACGCCTAAGGCATTCACATTTTTGCGCTGCTGGTGCATTACAATGCATGTGTGTTGGAGCCTTATATTGGTTTTGGCCTTGTTGGGGCTAGTTATGATTTCACAATTTATACTGTGCCTTGTTTTTCTCCTTTACAGGGTGGAGTTTCAGAACAAATTTTACACAGGCAGCGGTTACAAGTTTGCTCCATTTTCGTTTGAGACATTCTACTGATTTTAAATGGTGCGTTTGCAGCCAAAGCTGCCTATATAGAGACGCAATGGAATGACTGCAAGTTAACAAAATAATATGTACTTAATGATGCCAAATAAATTAATTTTTATGCATTGGAAATGTTCTATTTTTGTTTTGTGTTTTTTTGTTTTGCAAAGGGGGGAAGTTGAGGTTTGCTGAGATTTTCTGTTGCCAGGAGTCTTACTGGTGGTTCTGTACAGCTCACAGCAGCAGATGTCCTTCGAGCATTATGATGTATAGCCAATGGAAAATCATTAAATGCCCCACACCACCCCATGACTCCTCTGTGCCTCTGACAATGTCCAGTATGCAGCCATACATGTGAATGGGTAAACACATTTCTTCATGTCGCTACTAAACACAATAGTGATATCATTACACAGCACAGTAGTCTCACAAGATGTCATCTCATCTTCAGAGTAGGTCAACTGACACAAACTTAGGATTTTTACCAGGCTACAGCCAAGTATTTGTTTCTACTGCATTGGAATGCTATCTGTGACAAAAAACCATTGTGCCTCTCTCTGCTCTCTGTATTTTTGCCATTCACATCTACAAAAATTAATTTGTCACTGAACTCTGCAATTTTCTGTTACTGCATGCCTGGATAGCTTAAGCAAATTTACAAAACACTATGGTCCTATTGATGTCTTGATAAATTTCCCTCACTATGCTGTTCCTGGTCAAAAAAAAAAACAAAAAACAAAATATGTACATGTATGTAAATTCTGCACTACGCAAACACAGGTATGGCCACTGTGCATTTCTATGGAAGCAAACAAAAGATTGTTCCAGCAACAATCCTACCTCCATTGGACATCAGTGTGAGGTTTAGGTGTCCTACATGTTAAAATCTGAGCTTTATATATATTCCTATAGACCCACATCACTAAATAAGGCAAATTCCAGCATCCTACACTGTGTGTTTCGAAAAAGAGATTGCGAAGAGGCAGGTTAGTATATTTTATTGCGGAAGGGATTTTGTCCTTAAAAATCCTGCCAGCTAACACGTGAATGCAGAACTATATCTCCTATTTATTGGCCTACCAAGGTTATTTAACCCTCCATATAGGCTGTCCTAAACAGGCACCCACTGCACATCATTCTGCAGCCTGTGGGTAAAGTGTAATAACATAAATGAGGATCATACACAATATAGTGAATGTGAACACTGTTTTATGTAGCACTGGAGACCAACTCTAATTACAACTGCTTGGAATGCGTTTAGAATTAAGAATCGATCAACAAAGTCTGGTACCACATGGTGCATGTGATGCAATGTCCAGCACCTCCAAGTCCAATCTAGGGACCATCATACCCGCTCTCTGTAGCCATAAGAGGCAGGGTCATTATATTTTTCCGGGGATTTTAGAATAAGCGGTCCATCAATGGCCCTGGGTGGGACAGAGCCATTTGGATCTAGCCATTTAAAGTGGCGCTGCCTTCCCTGAACTACAAGAGAGCAGTTTTATCAGTAGTCCTCAACCTTTTGCAGCTCGTGGACCACTAAATCTACAGACTCTAAACCATGCATGCGTGGTCCGTAGTTCTGTGTCACCCAAAGGGGAAGAAACTTCCACCTGAGTGACATCATAATGCCAGAACCCGCCCACTCTCCCATTGTAGGTCTGAGCCTGCGATGGGAGAGTGGGCAGGTTGTATCCAGAGACTTAATGGGAGTGCAGAGCCTCCGGGGATACCTATATCAGACATCCCAGAAGGCTCTGGATTGTGGGAAGGTCCAGCTCCATTGAGGGATCTGCAGGATTAAAGGTAAGTATAATTTTTATTTATTTTAGTTTAGTTTTGCTTTAAGCTTTGGTAACAGCATACATTATTCTGCTTTCCAACCCTGTTTACTGTTGTGCTCTAACCTGGAATGACACCTAACTTCCGTTATTTCTTACTTTATTACTTTCTTTCTATTCATTTATTTTAAAGGCTTGTGATTCCACTGAACCACAAGACATATATTCACCCTTACCTGTTATTCTAAAGCCAGGGAAAGATCCAACTTTATGCAGTAATTACCAGCCCATATCCTTACTTAATGTGCATAATGATCAAGTGGGATTTGTCCCAGGCCTAGAGGCAAGGGACATTACCACAAGGACAATACATTTGATCTCCTATGCTAAAAAATATAGGATTCCAACATGTCTCATTTCTATAGATGCAAAGAAGGCTTTCAATAGGGTCAAATGAAACCTGGACCTGACCTTTCAACAGATTCAGGGGAGCACAGAGTTCAGGACCAAAAGTATTAGTTAATGTTTCCCAGTCGGATGCTTTTGCTATACCTAACGGTACCGGACAGGGCTGTCCTTTCTCCCCTCTCCTCTTTGCCTTGGTCATGGAACATCTAGCAGTTGCTATCTGCAACAATACCTACTAATCATCATGAAATGACCCTTCATGTGGACAATGTCCTCCTATACGTGATGCAGCCCCTCAACACCGTCCCTCACTCCCATGAATTCCACAGCTTTGTTGAATTCAGCAATTTCAGGGTCAACCTATCTAAAACAGAAGCCCTGAATGTCAACTTACCTCAATTGTTAGCCATTTAAATCTCAGTCAATTTCCCCTTTAAATGGTGCTCCACGAATATTACATACCTGGGTGTTGCTGTCCCTTCTGACTTAAGTATGTTCACTGCTTAAGACCCTGACAAAGGATCTTGACCACTGGAAAAGGCTCACAATATTGTGGTTTGGTAGGATGACAGTGTTTTCTACCTAAATTCCTCTATGTTTCCACCATTCCCATTTCTCCACCAAAAGCCTTTTTTCATACACTCCGCTCACTTTCCTCTAATTTTGTTTGGGGGGCCAAAGACAAAGACTTAAACATTTCTCCCTCTGCAGACGTAAACAAGTAGGAGGAATGGGCCTGCCAAACTTTTAAATATACCTCCCACCAGTATTGCTTACTTGAGTAATAGAATGGCAGGAGTCCTTCAGTAGTAAACTTTCTTCCCTAGCAGAGCAAAAGTTGTCTACATTAGATTTAAGATCACTAGCTTGTATACCCCACCTCTATTTAGACAACATACAATTGACTCAACACTTAACAGTGCTACTTTAAAGACGAGGTTTCTGATCCCTTTTCTTTATCATCCCAGACTTTCCCACTCATGCTGTTTGACAATCTCTCATTCCCTACTGGACTTCATATAGAACACTTGGAAGGGTACACTAGGCATGTCTTGGCAGACATGAGAGCCCTATTGACCAATTCATGGTTACTGAAAATACAGCTAAACACAATTTGTAAGCTTTTCCACCTCTCCCTTCAAACAAACTGGCAACTAACCAACTTCAAACAACCATGTACCCTGTCAGAAACCCCACGTCATTTAGTATCTATTTATAAAATACTCATAGGGGCTTATGACAAATTGGTGCCTAAATTTGGTACAGAATGGCATAAAGACGTAGGATGGGAGGTGGTGGAACTAGACTGGCCCACAAAACCTCTGTGTGTTGATACACAAAAGAGTAAATCTATAAAATTGTATTTCGTTGATATAGAGACCCAGTCTCTTTACACTGCATGTTCCCTTCGCTACCAAGTACTTGCTGGTAATGTGGAGAGGGGGAGGGTACTGCATATTTAGTGGCCTGTCCTGTCCTGCAACCATATTGGCAAGATATTTTTGAAACTACTCTGGCATATAAGCCACCAACATCTCCCCATCCCCAGAATATACTTTATCTATCTTTCCAGATCTCATGCACCACCAAAGAAAACTCTATATGGCCACCTCTTAGCCTCAGCTCTTCCCCTTATATTGGAAACAGATGTTCCCTCCTTCATTAGTCTTTATGGGTGAACAAGGTCGATTAAATCATGAGAATGGAGGAAATCAAAGCCTTTGATAACGACTGAGGGGAGAAATTTGCTGCCCATTGGGTGTGCTGGGAACAATATAGGTCCTCATTTAGGTTAAAACTCTACGTACCCTCATACCTCGCAAAAGGTTCCTGCCCTTTGGTCACATCCCATACAGTGTAATTCTGCTGTGGCTGGAAAACTTTTCAATAATTGGTCAGGCTAAGAAACATGGTTTCAAATGGCCGGTCTTTGCTTACTGATAGAAGTAACTGTTATGTAAAAAATAATTTGTATCTATAATAACATTTTTAACAATAATCAAAATAGAAGTAGATGTAATCATTGTATTATTACACAGCTCAAAAAAAAATTCACATGCCAAGGATTTTTTAAAATATTTAGTGTATTTCAAGTCTGCTGAATCCAGAAATAACATCAGTTTCATTGAATTGGCTCTAGTTTTTGTGACACAGGAATCAGAATAGACAATTTTACTAACAACAAATGTTAGCACAGCATATTATTACACTGGTCAACAAACATTTTCTTGCCAAACCGATTAGAGTCATTTTAGGTTATGTTTGATGCACAGTTTACAAATATGGTTTTGGTTTTGCTAGATTAGCTCTAGTTTTGAAATAATGACTGCAATAATAACCTCATAGAAAACTAATGAAACATAAAAATTAGGCAAAATTAAACTAGTATTGCATTATACAAAATTACATTTTTGAAATACTTAATATCAATATATTCTATATTCAGTATACAGAATTAATCACAAAAAAGTCATTGAAAAACTCAGTTTGTATGATTTCCTTTTATGCTGAGGATCAGGACAATCTCGTTGAAGGCTCCAGCAGTAGTCTGACATCATAGCCCTGATTTATCAATGAAATGCGCGTACGTACGTGCCAGTCAGCAAGCTCTATTACCGAGAGTCGGGCCTGAGTTCACCTGCCGGTTTCCCGCAAAGATGAGCAAAGATCTCGAATACGCCAATTAAGGCGATACATTTTCAGCTGCCCGATTCAGGAGTATATGTTAACCTCAATGGTGTGTGTGTGTTAAGTACGTTTGCTTGGATGGTATGCATTGATGTGATTTTTTTGTAATCCTTATGATTGTTAGTTTCATCTGTTGCTGCAATGTTTTTGTGCCTGGTTTGTAATGCCAGTTTCTGTTGTTTAGCAATTCTTCAGCAATGTTTTGTCATTTTTTTTCCACAAGTATTGAGTACAAATGTTTGCATGGTTTTCACTCCAAAGTGCTACTTGAGTGGCTCATTGCCTTTGTCCAATTGTCACATATTGGTATCTGAATGTATTATGTACATAGCCTTTTTCTGAATAAATTGTCATGGTTTATATTTCTTTTTTTTTTTTTGAATAGTCTGACATTTTCACTCATGTTGATTTGTCCCCACACAAGTCCTCTGTTCATTTGTAGTTGTGTTATAGGTTTGTTGTCATTGTGCTGTGCTGCCTGATCATAGCACTATTGTATACAAGCACACTTGCTGTCCAAACTGTTGTCAATTAGTTGTCCAGCTGAGTTGCATACTCATTCTAACACACTTGATGGTGATGGAAGAAGGTCCAGGTTGCCAAGCTCACAAGCAGGGTCTCTTAGAAATGAACAGATGTTGTGTTGTTGCTTAACTTAATGCTGATAAATAGTGGAGTGTATGCATTATTTAGGTGTTTACACAAAACAAATAGTACTAGTATATCAATCTTCCAAGGCCAAATCCAATTTGTGCCAAATATTTTCTTGCTTTTCCATCCCTTCAGGGTGTTTTTGCAGGTTTGAATGGCATTTTAGATCTTGGCCCACTATATATATATTGACTTACTCACCTCAGCTTGGTAGTTGAAGCAGATAAGGTGGGTTCCTTCTTTTAACCAGAAGCAATATCCTCCATGAATGTTGCTTGTAGCCAAGCCCATGATATCCAAAATCATAGGAAGAAATAGGCAATCTTTTCAATGTGAAGCAATATGCTCCAAAAAGCCCTCTTTGCCTATTTCTTCTTATAATTTCTCTTTTCTATGTATATGTACACACAAATAAATGCATACATACAGGTTTGGCTTTATGTGCACTCATGTCTATACATACATGAGTGCATGTGAAGCAAAAAATGCAAAATACACAAAAAAATAAAAACTTACCTGAATGAGGACTGTGCAAAAGTGTGGTGCATTTTTCAACTGATAAAACAGTTCAGGCACACGTAGCGGGTCTGCCTTGGCGCACAACTATGCACATCAAACAACGGAGATTTAACAAGACAATTATGCTGTTTTTAGCCTTACAAATAATTCAGAGGAAGGAACAGCTTGAAAACAATCACAATTGTCTTTTTAAACTGTGTGTCCTGGGAGATTGGAAAGGAGATCACATAACAAACAACTTTATTCAAAAGAAACATTTGCTAAAAGGTCACAATAAAATATAAAAACACATAAAAACAAAAAAAAACACACACATCACATCACTAAATGACAAAAAAAATTAAAAAGAACAAAGAAAACACATGTAAACCCACACTTCCATGTAAAGCCAAAATAGTTCAAAAATGGCCCAACAAATATTGCATTCAAAAAATACTCACCAAACCAATATGCAATTTTGCCCTATCAAGGGTGGAAAACTGGATTAGAAATATTTATGCAGGACAAACATTGAAAAGTGGTAATAAAGGCAGAATTTTGCAATCAAACAATATGGCCACAAACACAATAAAATAGCATTAACTTTGACTTCAAAATTGCAAAATGCACATTAAAACATTCAAAGTTTTAAAAAAAAAGCAGCTATTGTGCTAAAGGGTAAGCAAAGTATCAAATGCAGCAACATAGATGAATTAGGATAACACACAAAACAACAGCCTCTCCAAGAACAGGAAAAAGCAAGTTAAACCACACCCTTATATATGCTCAAATTTAAGCTCACAGGTGATAGAAATTCACTTGCAATTAGCAGTTGCGCAGTCTGTCAAAGCTGGCTGTTTTTTTTTTTGGAATTGGACATTTCATTATCATTGATTGATATGATACTTTAGATTTGTACACCAGTAAACAGATATTCTATTAACCACCTTGCCGTTAAGCCCGACCTTCGTACGGGCAAAAAAAAAAGGCTAGGATGGTTAACCCCGTATTTTTGTCGCATCCATACTTACCTGGTCCTGCTGTGCTCATCCAGCGTCGTTTTCGTATTCCAGCGTCGTCCTCCGTCCATCGTCGTCTGTCGTGCCAGCGGGACCGGTAAGATGCCGGCCAGCGGAACACAAGATACGCGGGGATGTGCGGCTCCAGCAGGGAGATCATTTCAGTTATTAACTTCCGCGGAAATACGTCAGCGCCTAAAATTTAGTTGATAAATTGATTGAAGGCTTCCGATTTTGCATCGCGAATACAAATGAGCAAGCGAGCTTCCGATTTTGCTTGATGAATCAGCCTTCATGTGTTCATCCCATCTGCCCTGATACCTTTCTTCCATCACCTTTATATCTTGATGAAACCTCTCCCCTTGTTCCTCACTGAAACCCCAAGGTTTTCTGGAATTTTTTGCAAATGACTATGGAGATAGTGTACCTTTATGCTCATAGTAGCACTCAAAGTTTTGTATCAGTTCTTCATAATTTTGTGCTTTATGATTACCCCAGAAGTTCTTGACAACCGTGACATGGCTGTGCCAGGCAAAGGCTTCAGTATCAGTCATGTAACTTGTGAAATTTGAATCATTTATTAGTTTCCAAATCTGAGGTCCATCAAAGATTCCTGTTTTAAAATTGTCAGTACTCAATCCAGGGCAGAATCTACAAATGTATGTGAAGCAATCACTGTCCTTGTTCAGAACTCTAACAAATTGCTTCATTAATCCCAACTTTATGTGTAGTGGAGGGAAAATGATTTTCTTTTTGTCATACATTGGCTCATTATTGATGTTCTCTGCACCTTTTTTCATGTTTTCCCTTGGAGGCCATGTCACTTTTCTCCAATGATCCTGCTTTACTCTACTATCTTACAAGCAGATGAAACATGGGTACTTAATCATTGAGCTCTTCTTGGGAGAACTGCTGGTTTGATGAAACACTTCCTTCATATTCACTTCCACTGCTAACTCTTGGATTAGCGTACACTCCAAACCCTGCATATCCTCTATGTCATATACAGGAATATCAGGGAGTGTATTGAACACTGGTATGGGAACCTCAGCACCATGCGGCACAGGTCGTCTTGCGGATTCCAAATCAGGTTACTCCCACTTGTTTTTCTTGTAACAATTGAAACCTTTTACATTCATAGCACAAAAATAATCATTATAATGATTTTTGGGCTCTTGTCATACCATAGGTACACCAAATTTCAAACTTTTCAGTTTTCCATTTTTCCACTGAAGTAGACACTACACACAAGTTTTGCATACCATATGGGGAGCCCAATACTTATCCTGGTCCCCCAGTTTAATACCAAAATATGCAGGATATGCTTGTTTCACAAATTCTTTAATGTTTCTTCTCTGTTTTTGCTGAGAATATTCAGCACAAATGTAGCAAAATACATTTGGGTCATGTTTCATCTGCTTGTGGGATAGTAGAACATAGTGGGATCACTGGAAAACATGGCATCCAAGGGAAAACATGAAAAAAGGTGCAGCAAACATCATTATGAGCCAATGGTTGAAAAATCATTCTCCCTCCACTACACATAATGTTTGGATTAATGAAGAAATTTGTTAGCGCTTCAAATACATTTGTAGATTCTTCCCTGGATTGAGTACTAAAAATCAAAAGCAGGAACCTTTGTAGGACCCCAGATTTGGAAACCGATAAATGATTACTTCTGGAGCCTTCAACGTGATTTTCCTGATCATCAGCAGAAAAGGAAATCATACAAACTGAGTTTTTCAATAACTTCTTTGTGATTAGTTCTGTAAATATACTGAATATAAAATATATTGACATTAGGTTTTTCAAAAATGTAATTTTGTATACGTATGCACGTAGTTTATTTCTAGTTTATTTTTGCCTGATTCTCATGTTTTATTAGTTTTCTATAAGGTTATTATGGAGGTCATTATTTCAAAACTAGAGCTAATCTAGCAAAACCAATACCATATTTGTAATCTGTGCATCAAACATAATTTAAAATGACTTCAATCTGTTTGGCAATAAAATGTTTGTTGACCAGTATTTGTAATATCAATTTGCTACGTTCGTTGTATTGTGTTTTAGCAAACTAAATGCCATCTAGTTACAGTTTAGATTTATTTTGAAGTATCAGCTAACCCATTTTAAGCAATAGTATGAACTCTTGGCTGTTACAGCTGCAAATCCTTTGCACTGACAAAACCACATGAGGGGGTAGTTGTTCTGATTTGCAATGCAGACTGAAATAGTGGGTTTCCATTATTCTGTCCATCCTGCTCCCTTTCTGAGAATAGCCTCACATGACCTCTCATTTCATAAAACCCATCCTGGGGGCGTGGCTTAGTACACAAGTCCTACCCTGATCGATCCCAGAGGATGCGCCTGCATAGTGCACGTGAGACTACAAACGTGCGCCTGGTTTATCACGTGACCACATAGGGACTCCTTTTCAGCCACTTTAAATCCGGGCACCTGAAGCCCTAAGAGATAACATAACACAGACCGCAAACCTACACGCATAAACAATTATACGAGTTATTTAATAATTATCTCCGTCATTCCAACAACAGGTCTTCACATTTACAATATTCGCCCATTTGTATACCTTTTTACACGTTTTTGTTCTTCCCGCCCACTGACGTAACTCATGCACGCCCCTCTAACCAATCGCAGCGCTCACTCACATTGATTGGCATGTTGTACTCCAGTCACGCCGCATATGGTCTATTTGCATTTGAACCTCTATTGGTTATATAGCTCAAAGGAATGGGCGTGACTTTCTCTCACTTCTTCAATCATATTTACCCTTACTCAGCCGTAACCAATCCGCATTCAGTTCCATCCCTCAAGCCCCGGCCAGTGTTGCTGCTCTGACCCCTCCCCGTACAGCTGCCGCCGGTCGCGTCACTTCTGGTTCGGTGCAAAATGGCGACCGAGACGTCTGTGGAGTGCAGCTGAGAGGCTTCGGAGGTTTTCCTACGAGCGGTGAGTGACGTCACTTCAGCGAGCTTGTGACGTCAGCGGGGGGAGGAGGAGAACAGGCGAGTGCTTGGACTGTGTTGACATATCGGCTCTTCTCTGCACTAACAAAGCCCCGGTATCGGAATGGGGCGCCCTGGCTGAGGTGAGGAGGCGGAGAACCGGGCAGTGAGGGAGAGGGGGGCGCCCTGTGGTGTGTGCGGGCTCTTCTTATGGGGAATATGGGGCACAGGTAGGCGAATGTCTGCCCCCCTACACGACATGGGGACAATGGCACTCCATTGATCCTGGAGCTGTTGTGGAAACTTTCACATTGTGTCTGCCAGCTGATTGGTTGCTAGGGGTAACGGGTCCTCTTTCCCTAAATCTTCTTCCTGTGACCAAGTGAAGCTGCACTCCCATTTAAACAACCATTTAGCAGCTTCTCTCCGCTGAGTTTATCTGGATGGCAGTGCAGTCAATGGGATCTATCAGAGGGCAGACTATGGTGGTGTGGCCACAGTAAGTGCCTTGACTGTACTTTTGTGACCATCAGATGTGTATCTAGAGGTGGCTATAGAGATGTGATTGTATGTGTATGGGCTCCTGCATACCCCTCCACACTGATCTCTGGAGGAGGTTACCTGGGGTTCCTTTTTATTGTCGCATAAATTGTATGTGTAAAAAAAAATATTCCACCATTGGAACTACAATTCAGGGAAATCCAGTAGCATTGTGCTGCTCAAATTGTTATACATTTAGATGTCATTCATCTGTCCGATACCCAGTTTTTCAGTTTGTTTATTTTGGTACTGAATGGTGATTGGTTTATACTGCTGTCAGTCATTGCTGCTTGTTTCCTATTGGTCAGATTTCCTCTCAACAGGAAGTAATCAAATCTCTAGAAGTTAGGGAAAGCCTAGGTGATTGTTCAAAAAAAATGATCAATATTAAACAAATGTAAAGATCACCGCCGACATGTTATACATATGATACGTCATAGAATTTGGCAGACCACTGCAATGACATTCCTTTTCCTACTTCATTTTTTGTCTAATGACATCAGTATGCAGAATGACATATAACCACCAAAGTATATCCATCCTGATACTTTGCTCATTGCCGTTAGGAACCTTTGTGGATCGCCATCATTTAATTAATTTACCAATTTTTTTGATGAATGATTATTGATGTGTCTCAGTTTAATTTTTTTTGTGCCAATTTTTAGACTGTGTACAGTTGTCACTTTACCTGTAGCTGTTGACGCTTCCATCACTTTACAGCTCAGAGAGCATGGTCACTTTGAATACAAGCAGCGAGGCATAAACGGTACAATAGGGGTCTAATCCTTCCCCATCCTATTTTAAACTAAAAAAAAGTTTTGTCTATAGAAAAACTTTGAGAAGAATTGTCCTGTGGATCCTTCTAATAGTCTCATGGACCATGAGAACTCCAAAGGAAACCTGTCATACTGCCAGAAGAATCAATTTAAAGAGAACCCGTATAGAGACACCCCCAGAAGGCCATCTACAAATGCTGGTACTCCTTCATGATCACATCGCTGTAACAATACCTCAATGTTCTGTTCGTGTGCAGGCTGAAGCTCCCTAATGCTTGTTCCAGGTCATTAAAGTTAGATACAAAAAGACATCTGTCCTTTACAGAAGACCTCCTGACCTTCTCATATTTAGTATAAGTTTACTCTAGGAACATGCATGGAAAGATGACAAGGCATCTGCATGGTAATGTGGGAGTTCTGGAACATTGCGCCCAGGGAGTCGGGGTTTGGTCCAATCACACAAGATCTTTTATAAGAGAAATATGGAGGATACCATGGTCTTCTGAAAAGTTGCCTGGAATTTATTGACCCTTCATCTTTAATCCATGAAGGCAAATAATTTGTATTGGGTTGTCTACTTGTTCCCTGTCATTGACTGATGGTATTGAAGCTGGACAGTACCTGTAGGAGCACAGTAGGGTGACACTCTGTAGGGTGACACATGATATGTTGGGTTTAAGTGATCTGTGCCTGAAAATAAAGCTCTCTGAGATGTTCTGTGGTCGTTGTTTTGGATGTAGATTTGCAGCTGGTAGCTGTTTGTTTTATCATTTGGGGCAGAACTTGAATTTGAGGTCCATTCATTTCATCAGTTTGTTGTTCTTTATTTAAATAAATGTTCTAAATTATATTCACCTAGGTTAGAAGGACCTCAGTATTCTGACAAGACCAAGCCAAAGACTCTAATAATCTAATAGGGTCTGGAGCTTCTTCTCCCAGAATGATTTTGACTTCACTTTCCTGTACGATACACAGAAGTAAATACCATATATTTTCTTTATAGGTATAATAAAGACCGTTTTATATAAGGGTGATAAGCAGATTTTGATGTTTGTAATAAGCAGATTTTGATGTTTATTTACAATCCACTTTAAAACTGCACTTAGAAAACTGCCCAGACTAGACAAATTAATGTTTTTATACATAATAGGCCAGAGCTTTTTTGTTTTCTTTTTTTTTTTTTTTTAAACATGAAATTGCTTAAAAACCTGAAACATTGTATATTTTCTGAAACTAGAGGACCAATAGAAGAGCGATACAATAGTTGTAATATAAGTGACACTTATTAAACCTTTACTTGACATAAAATACAAATTTTGTACATGGCAAGGCTCTTTATTTATTTGTTTTTCTTTTTTTTTTTCTTTTTTTTTTCCAATTTCCTTTTACTATTTTATTGCTATCCTAAAGGGGCTGACAAGTTCCCATGTGATATCATATACGGAGTTATGGAGAATCCCTGTTGCCATTTCTACTTTACCCCCTTTACCAGGTTGACTATAGACTGTATCTGATGTTTTTCTTTTCCCAAGATCTGTTGGTTTTCATCTCTGGAGATTCAATTTGTGGTTCCATCCTAAATGGTGGCAGGAATGTCCTGGGTTCCAGGTGAGCTCAGTACACACAGAGTGCTCAGGACTTGGCTGTAGATGTGCTCAGGCAGCTCTAAAGCTTTCTATATTATTGTATGAACCTGGTGCTGTAAAAGGTAAACATTTGATTACATGCTTTAGGAATACTCACAGATACATTTAAGAAATGTAATGTAAAGTATTTTGTGAAAACAGCAATACTAATATTTTACTACAACCTTGTGGTTGTATTTTTATATTCTTATTGCTGTTTTGTGGTTGTTGTACAATGTTAGAAGTCCTGATGGATGACAGCTTGTTTATGTATGCAGGTAATAAATGATTTCCTGTACCTGCCCAGGAAGTTATCTTTGGGAATTATTTTTTTTTAATCTTGGCACTCATCATAGCCCTGTCTTTTGTTCATGTTCATACATCTTCATCTTATATTAGGATGTCACATGGTACCTGCTCATGTGCATGTGTACATAACTTAAGTGCTCATTTTTAAAAGCTCAGTGATGAATAAGGAGTTGAAATGTCTTTTATTTAGGTGTATTGAACCTTATTTTAGTGTTTGCTCAGCTAAAAGTTATTTTTGGGGAGGGATGACTAGAATATCTGTTGGATTTTTATTTTATCCTTGGCTCCATTACAGAGATTTTTTTCTTGTTTTGTAGAGAGAGTAAAAACCCAGCAGCAACACACAATGGGAGATGAATTGTAAAGGAGAGCTAGAACCTCTGACAGATATTTTCCTTGTTATCTTCTATGAATTTGGCATTCTTAAGCTACGTACACACTTCCAATTATTATCGTTGGAAAACGAACGACGGACGATCCTGCACGATATCTACGAACGATCGTATAGCACCGATCCTGCACATAGAGATAACGACACGATCGTTCGTAGATATTGTACACACAATAGATACGATCGTTTAAGCGATAGAGGAACTATGTGCACGACAGGAAAGTGAACGGACGTTCGTTCATCACGCATGCTCTGAACATGGACGATCAACGAACGACCGTACACACGAACGATGTTCAACGATCGTCGTCCAATCCGATCCGCCGGTCCGGTCGTTCGTTTCCAACGACTTTCCTCGTTCGTCAGCGTCGTTGGTTACTTTTTTTACAAACGATTTTTGCCCAATCGATCGTTCGTCGTTCGTTCGTCGTTCGTTTTGAACGATAAAAATTGGAAGTGTGTACGCACCTTAAGTTTTGTCTCTTCATGTAATCCCAGACAGAGTTGATACTGACATCAAGGCTCCGTGGTGACCTCGCCATCTCCTCTAAGTCTCCTTGTTCTTCTTTTGCCAATAAATATTCTTTATGACTTTGGTTTAGTGGTTGAGATCATTGTCCTGCAGCTTAGTTGACTTTGGACCAACCCAATGCCCCTCTAGAGGTATACCAAGGGATATATAAGTGTCTACATTTTTTTCAAACTAAGATCATGTGTAACCCTTCTGTAAAAGCCAACTTCTGCCCTATAAATGAATGAACCAGGATTCCACTGGTTGTATGTCTGAGCTAATGGTGCCACTGGGCATCTTCCATCAGTAAAAGGAAAGTGTGCATGATGTCTTTCATCTGTTGCACTACGTTCCCGTATCTGGTCACTGTTCTTTCAGTCCTGGCCATTGTCTGTTACTTTGTTCTTATGTAGAAGAGCCTGGGCAGCACATCTGGAAACTTCCATTATCCTAGCCTGTGAAAGACATTGCTGAAACAATAGGACCACATTGTGCCTTGCCATTGTGTGAGATGTTTTATATGTGAACTGCATTCAGCTAGTCTAATTTAAGAGTGCTTGGCTTTTCCAATTGTTTTATACCTCTACTCAACTGAATCAGTTTTATTTATTTTACTTTTATCTGCATGCTACACCCCCCCCCCCCCATTCATTAGCACCTAATTGGCATCTTGGTTCATTTATTATAGCCATGTACTGGGCCATACTCCTGCAAAATTCCCAATGACCCATTCATACCACTGTTGCAGCGATGCATGACCTACTGCGGCCGGGTGCTATTCATTCTGGATAGCATTCCAATGCACACTGCCAATATAATGAATTTGTACTCGCATCAAATTGGTGTAAATAGGCTCTGGTTATTTGCAAGTGTGTATGGGAGAATTGATACTGTTAAATAAAGGTAAATAAAAGGTCCAGAAAATATAATTTTTTTTTTAAATATAAAAATGACAACAGTTTTAAAAATGGAACTGAATAAATAAACAAATTGAAGCAGTTAGGTGGTTTATTGCAGAAGGGAAGGGCCTGCTTTCCTTTCTGTTTTTCTATCTCATTACTTTATTTATTTATTTACAAATGTGGAGTCTGTGGTTGGTTCTCAATTTCAGGCTGAACACTAGATGGCAGCAGAGCGGGTGCAGTGTCAGGTTTCTGCCTATAGGGAATTTCAATGTCCCATGCTTCTTTGCAATGTGTATGTGTACAATGGGTCGGAGACATCACTCTCTGTGTCATATGGCAGTGCTCAGTCTTAGCTGCTAGCTACCTGGAGGTACCTGGTGCACAGTGGTGAATTGTGAATAGTATGAATGGCACAATGTGCAGAATGCAGCGCAATAGAGTATAGAACTTAAAACTGTTAAGTTAATCAGGTATGTTGTCAGAATGTACAGCACAGTATGTAGAGTAGAAAAGTTTGAATATAGAATGTGGTCTGAATGTGAATGTAAAAATAAATGGTTTGGAGTATATTATGTACAACACACATGGAAGGATATGAGGTTCACACCACGTCAGCTGCACACATTGTAGACTATTTATGGGTCTGAGGAGCTGCACACAAAGGTAAGGGGGTAATGAATCTGTTCAGCTACACACCGGGGGAGAAAAAGGCTGACGGTCCAAGGAAAAGCATAGAGAGTAGAGTGGTGACCTGTCGGAGAACTAAATGTAGGAGCTGAAACAGGTCAGAATAGTTGGATGTAGAGAGAACGTGTAGCAGGTCCAGGGTGCCGAACAGAGGATAAGGGGAGAGGTCTGAGGTGTCTGCATTCAGAGAATATTGGTGGCTATGAAAAACCAAAATGCTACCAAAAAAAAAAAAAAAATTTGATTGCTTTAATTTTCTATACAAACATTATACAAATTGGTGACTATGCACAGCAGCAGTGTTTTTGCTGGTGATCATCTGTTTTCCTTGTTATGAACATGTCATCTTTGCCCTGTATGTTTTGTGTTGTTGTGGTTCTACCTCAAATTAGACCACTGCTTCTATATATGTAAAGGAGGAGGTGAAAGTGGCATCTGAAAAGAATTGATTTGTTTTTAATCCGAGAGTCACAATCTTTGCACACCTTTCCTGGATAGCAGCTTTTTGTTCTTGTCCATGTCAGGCTTTGTTACTCTATAGTGGAGTGTTAACCAGCTGTACCTGCATCATCAGCATTATCTTTCACCATTTCAAGGGTCATTTCTGTCTTCTTCCTCAAATCAAGGTTTAGTAAATGCATAATCTTATGTAAAGCCATTCATTTTTTACTAGTTAATCCTTTACACATTGAAATGAATTGTTAAAAGAGTGAGCTTGCTTAAACACAACCAATGTTAATATTATTATTAAACAGGATTTTCCAACATATTACGGAGTGCTGTACATTAAATAGGGGTTTCAAATGACCAACAGATACAGACAGTGACACCGGAGGAGGAGAGGAACCTGCCCAGAATATTACCTTCTCTTTCAAAGAATAGAAATTACATATATATACATATACAAATATATAAATAAATATACCAGTCCTTAAGGGTAATTTGTAGTAACTTTTATCTTGGTGTTACAAAATGACGGCCACCATAACCAGTGTGAGAGAGCCCTCATTTCATAGCTATGGTCAGTTTTTCCTTGAGACATTCCTACCTTTTTCCTTGCAAATGCTGGTAAGCCAAGCAAAAAATGCATGGTTCCTGGACTGCTGACCGCATTCATCACACGACAAGCAAACGCTAAACATTGCCTCATCTATAATATTAGCTCGGCAGTATAACATAATATGTGTAAGTTCTCTATACCACAAAGTAATGCAGTTGGTATTTTTCATTGTTTTTATTTGTTAAATTTGAGAGGACATTCTAGATGGGGGTGTTTGAATTGATTCCTATACCTGACCAAAATGTATTGATAATTGTGAAAGTATAAAATTAAAATCCATGCTGGAGTTTTTACTGTTTATAATCACTTCATAACTCTACTTTTCCACTTTCTCCTCTCTGCTCCTGTTACAGTATAAAGACAGTGATATCACCTGGCCATCAAAAATATACACCGTGCTTTGTAGTATCATGCCTTGAAATGCATTGTGCTCAGGTCTAGTCGTTAGTCAGTCAACCTAACACAAAACATGTACTGTTTATTTCATATTTTTCCCAATACAGCTTTGTATGGGAAATGCACTGCACTTTAGCAGCAACACTTTTTAAAAGCCATTTAACTCCATGGCTCCTAGAGTGCTGGAAGGCTACATAATTAAAGAAAGATATGTGGGGGAACACTGACCTTAAGAAACAAATACCTAGTTTACTTGAATGTACCTGCATACAAGCTTCCTGTAGTAGTAGTGTTTTGTGCTGGGCAACTTTTTGAGATTGGATTAGTTAAACGTGGTAAGTAAGTATGTATGTATGTAAGGGTGGTTGACATACTTTGATTATTTGTTTTTTATCTGCAGAGAGTGTTGCACATTTTGTTCTAATTCTGATGCATCTTTGTGTTTTTCTTCTTTAGTGGTAATTTAAGGAAGATTGTTATATAAAGCTGGAAGATATGGAAGACGAGCAAGGGCGATACAGCCGCAGACTGGTAAGAAAGAATGAAGCTTCTGGTTTTAATTAAACCTGAGATTTCGGAATTAAGCTACAGCAGAACCTATTGGTTACCTTTGAAGTAAAAACAAAAAATAATATTTTTAACATAAGATATTTATGCTGTGTAATTAACCATTGTTTTGTACTTTGAATAGACCTACACTTTTAGGCCATCCAGTTATATTTATTCTTTACAGCATGTGATGGGTATTTGGCACACCCCCCGAATTCATGTCATTAAAAATCCTCTTCATTAAAGTGGAACTAAACCCACATTTCTCACCTGTTCCTGTTCTACTTCTTTTTTCACTTCCTCTTGTGCCTCAGCCATCTTAATTGGCCAGGCCAGGATGACATAACTCCTGCACATGCACACAAGAATTCGTTCATTCTTGGCAAACGCAGACGGAGCCAGTAATACCAGGTATTCTGGCAACCAAAGCTGACGCTGTGCATGCACAGATCCACTTCTTTGTCAGAAACCTGGAGCAATCAGGCAGGTAAGAGAGATTATTGCACAAGGGACATCACCTATCCCATTCTGCACTAATGACCTGCCTGACCGTGGCTTCTTAAAGAAGGAACTTTAGTTCCACTTTAAAATAGTGCACACAGTAAGTTAGAGGCTGAATTTGACCTTCTTTTTCATGTCTGAATTTTTCTGTCCTTCAGAGGAGCACGCTCCGTCGTCGATATGAGGATGATGGCATCTCAGATGAGGAAATTGAAGGCAAAAGAACATTTGACTTGGAGGAGAAGCTTCATAGTCCAAAATACAACTCCAACTTCATCATCTACATGGAGGGCAAAGGTCAGGGACTAAGTAATGGGGAATATAGGAGATGTGGAGCGGTGAACATGCTGCTCATAAATCTTTCTTTTTCAGACTTCAGCATGAGGTACATTCAGGAAGGCGGACTCAGGAACCCGCTGATATTTAAAAAATCTGAAGGGCTTGGCCTCAGGTAAGTGAGACGTTAAGGCTTTTCCAATTATTTGTTTTGTCCAAACATTTTCCAAATTCTGGTTGCGCTCTTCATACATGTGATCAATTTTGAAGCAGAAACAATGAGAACAGATTTCTTAAAGTTGAATTCTGGGCAATCTACTATACATACTATTTTAAAATACATGAGGGGTTTTTACCTATTGTTGGATTTGTTATTCTGTCCATCCGGCCCTATCTGGCACTGAAGCTGACCTCCATTTACCTTCACATATTTCTGACAGAGAAGACAAGAGATCCCTTTTTTTTTTTTTTTTTAGTAAAGAAGAAAACCTTTTTTTGTTTACTATATATTTTGATCTTATATTTATTATTGTTCGTTTTCCAGAATGCCAGACTCTGACTTTAGTGTGAATGATGTGAAGTTGTTTGTTGGTAAGTGAATATTTGTTATTTCTTTTATTGTTTGCATAATTGTAAATATTTTCTTAAAATACTTTTCGTTGATAAAATTGAATAAGATTTCAAAAAAGTAGAAGACCCACTCAGTGGGAGGTTTGGAGGGAAACTGAATCTGAATGGGTATTTACATTCAATCTTGCGTCCCTAGAAAGTGTGTCACATGCAGGATCCCTAGGTGAAGATAATAGGGAAAAATAATCCAATCGTCTATTCCAGTAGCATATTCCAAAGCAATAATTAAATATGCTTTAAAGGATAGTTGTACATACATACAATGTGCAGTTACCCTTGCCCTCCTCCCAAGACCTAAAGTAATCCAACCCCCTCCACAATTACCGAAATTCTGATTTTTACTTGCAGTCTTGGCTTTTTCCTTTTTATTTATATCCAAATGGGTAAAGCCTCAGCTGCTAAAACACACCAGGATCTCAGGTAGAACAATTTTAGGGGAAAAGGGGGTGAGAGGGACAAGATAATTGTTCTTTATTTAAAAGTACAGTACACTTTTTTTAGTGAAGCTCTTCACCACACTGGATGTGGGGACACAGGAATGCAAAATTCTATTTAGCAGATGTGAATTTGTTGTCTGGTTATGTTAGGAACACGGTGCACGCCAACTCAACAACAAAAGGCACTGGCTGCATTTACAGTACACCACAACACACACCATGCGTGTTGGTGAGTTGCAGAACAGGTGTGTTGGAGTGGCATGTTAAAAGCTTTGTTGATGTTTATTGTTGCCAAATATAATCTTTCTGACACTCACAAAAATGTTTAAAGCAGCCTCTCTCAAATTTTTTTTAACATGGGGGAACCCTTGCAATTAATTCCTGGTCTTCAGTTAAGCCCTGTTATAATTACTATATCCACAGTATATTATTGTGGTGGTCAGTAGAAAGAATTTATCTTACCCTCCTCCTCTCACCCTTAAATATGAATAAAAAGATTATTGGTGTCACATTTCTCATTGCTCAAGAAACCCCTAGCAACCTTTAGATGAAGCGTGGTTCAGAGCATATTGATGGCATTTTAGTATGTTTTAGACCCTGAAGACAATTGATGGATGGGAATTTAATATTTCATAGATTTGGAGAGACCCTATTAATTTTCTTAAACTTCTCTTACAGGGAGCAAGCGTATTGTAGATGTGATGGATGTTGGCACCCAAAGAGGAATAGAAATGACAATGGCACAATGGGCAAAATATTATGAAACCCCCGAAGAAGAAAGAGAAAAATTATATAATGTGATCAGCCTGGAGTTTAGCCACACCAAGCTGGAAAATCTGGTGCAAAGGCCGGCAACGGTGAGCATGTCATCCCTGATTGCTTTGTATACAACTTTGGCCTCTTGACCCTGCTACTAATTTCAGTAATGTTTTTGGTAGTAGCAAATGATAAGTTATTGGGATAAATGGAATGGGTGACCTGTTAGATGTCTGGAAAAGATTAGGCCTAAAAGCTTTAGGTGTTTTTTGGAGAGTTTTTCTATCATGCTGCCATTTAGCTTTGTTGCATTGATTGACACTAGCCCCCAGCACAATCCTATCTGTCAAAACTCCAGCTGCTGTTGGTATGCAGTGTACATAAAGGAGAAACACAGTTCCACACTGTGTGTGTGTCATAAGTAGAGGCAGACATAGCCCCTTGTATTGTTAGGAGGAAGGGAGTCACAGGAATAAAAATAAGGGTACAAAAACATTTTTATAAGGTGAAGATGGATTGTATTTTGATTCTAATTCACATTAGCCTCTACCCTCGAGGAATGCTCTATCTTTCTCTATGGACCTTATCTAACCAGAAAGATAAGTGTGTAAACTCTTATCTCAAGCAGGCTTTCTTCAAATGTCCATGTTCCTTTCTCTGTCATTAGTCACTAATTCAGTCATTTTACTGGAATGAAACTAGAGTCAAACCAAATGCTAAATGTGCTGCATTCAACATTTATTTGTTGAATTTTTTGAATCCCATGAGCTACTAGTCCATTCAGGACAGTTACTTTAAGGACTATTTGAGAAGTACTTTAGACTCTGGTAACATTCCCTGCATTCCCAATGGTCTGTGAATTAATAATATTTGTTTTCTGTCTCACATAGGTGGATCAGATAGACTGGGTGGACAACATTTGGCCCAGGCACTTAAAGGATAGACAGACTGAATCCACCAATGTCATCCAGGAGATGCAATACCCCAAGGTGCAGAAGTGAGTGATTGTTGCGTATCACAGTTCATTATAGTGCATTGCAAGTCATTCTTTTACTATTTATTTAATGCCCATGGTCTGTGTCTGTAGGGAGAAGCAGAGGGGCTAGGGCTGGTCATGTGACCATATCTTAAAGCTTTATTCACATGGTTTCTGTTATTGAAAAGCTACTTATGTCCCCTGCTCTATTATTACTTTTTTCCCTGCTTTAATATTTTTTTTACTTTTCTTTTTGGAAATCCCCTTAATGAGGGTTACACTTTAAAAATATTGGGAGCTCAGTGCAAATGTGTGCTTATCACATTAGTTAGAGACATTTCTTAGATCTGTTGACATTCACTGCATGTTCCGATGAGTAACTTGACTAACCGCTGCATTTAGATACCCATAGGCTTGTATAGGGCCAAAAAAAAACAGGAAACAGTTATGACTACTTGCTGCAATCAATATTTATTGCAGGGTGCCATTGGGCATCACAATGACACTCCACATTTATTGCGTGTGCATGCAGAGAGCTGCACTGGTGTCAATGATGTTAACCTTATCTATTAGGACAGCGCACCAATAGAAAACATTATGAGAAGAAAAGGACTCTGCTTAAAGCTAGGGGTTGGAGTTGGGCTTTAGCCATCTAATAATGAACTTTTTATACTATTTGCATTGTTTCATGCAGCAGTATATCCTTTTTATCGTTCTTTAGATACTGCCTTATGAGTGTTCGGGGCTGTTACACTGATTTCCATGTAGACTTTGGTGGCACGTCTGTATGGTACCACATTCTCAGAGGAGGCAAGGTAAAGCTACTTGTTACCGAAGTTTGGATTTGAAGGAGAAAAGATTGTTATTATATCTAGTTGTTACCTTTGACATCAGGCTAAACTACTTTTAAAAAGTTTACACCAAAGCCATTTACAAGTTAGAACCTTGGTCTGTAGAAACCTAATATTGAATTTTTGGTGGATGTTGGAGATGTAAAAACCCAATAGTTTATTACATATTTTTTTAACTCCTGTGGTAGAATCTATGGGCTTTAGTCACTAGACTTTCCATACCAATAGTTTTCCGCTGTACTTGTTGTTTGTGTTCACTCTGTATTCAATGTAACAGGGTGGATTGGGGTGACTCAGAACTCTCAGGTTTGAGGCAAAAGAACTAGGATTTGTGATATGGAAATTTTTCTCCTTTAAGAGGTGGTCTTTACCGTATTTTCAGGTAATCTTTTAGGTGAACAATTGAAATACATGTATTCGAACAGGGGCATCATCGGTGCCTTACACATAGGTTGTCTAAAGAGGTAAACTGTGGGGGATGGGAGCTCCTCCTAGTCATGTGGAACACCCTTGTTGAAACCTTTTTACATGTCTCCACTTCTACGTGCATTAGATAAACAAATCTGTTTTTGGGAGAGGCTTAACAGTAATAATCTCCTCACCTGACCAAACCGCTAATTTTATTTTGCAGCATAAAAAGTGTCACCTTCATACATTTATATTTGTAATGTTGCTTCTTCTGTTTTTCTTGTGTCTGTCTCATGTTGTGTGTGGGGAGCATCTGTGTGTTTAGCTCCTTCTGTGTGCCCTTTACTATGTCAGATCTATAAAACTAGGGGCAGGAATAGGTCATGTATGCAAATACTAGGTCCGCCAACTCCAGGTAGTACCAATGAACTGCCTTGAATGACTGTAGGGTGAAGTCTAGTCATCCAAGTAATGGTGACCAGTCTTCATCAGCAAAAATTTAATTTACCAGATCTTTGAAATTACCACCTAGCAGGTTTGCTGGACACTACTGCTACATAGGGAAAAAACAATCAGGTTGGTAGTATGTCCTTTATATTATAACATTGATTTGGCTAAAGTTAATTTATAAACAGCATAGCATGTATACCTTTTTAGAACATAATCCACAAACATTTGAAAAAAATTGTTTTGAATAGATAGTGGTATCTTTATTTACTTTGTTGGCTCAAAAAAAAAATACAAACTCTGATATCCAATGAGTTGAACTCTCCACACAATATAATTTGATAGTATAATCACCTTGATATCTCCAAATAACTCTATAGAGCAAGCCCCTGCCTAAGTTGCATACAAATTGATTTGATAAATTGGGTAGCCTCTCATATTACATACAGTAGTTTTGGTAAATTCAAAATTGATTGTGTAGTCATAATGTAATATAAACAGTGACCCTTACACTTCCAGTTAGAGACCATGGGTCCTTTCTTGTCTTTATATCATGTCTCTATATATTTTTTGCCTTCATGGTTTTGTGGTGCACCTGAAAGTAGCATTTTGGCAACTAATCAAAAAATTAGGCAAAATGGACATTTTCTAGATCAATTCTGATTCTTGTGACTTTTTAGGTATCGTTGTGTATGATCCATGTGAATGATTTAAGATATCTTGTTTCTTACATTTAGGAAAATCCATAATGTTTTCTGTACCTAGTCACTTAGCTCTTATTTTCTGCCCTGACAGCTTTATAGGATACATGAAGAGTCCAGCCTAGGTATAGTGTGATATAATTTCAGAGGCTGTAAATTATTTGTTAAAAACTAGTCTCACTTTGTGTTATTTTTTCCTGCACTCTGAGAACAGACTGTACAATTGCCTGTTGATTAATTTGAAGCATAATGAATAGTGTGATTTGATTCTTTATTAGGTTTTTTGGCTAATACCACCTACAGACAAAAATTTAGAAATGTATGAGAATTGGCTGTTGTCGGGGAAACAAGGTGATATCTTCCTGGGTGACAAAGTGAATGAATGCCAGCGTGTGGAATTAAAGCAAGGCTACACCTTTGTCATTCCTTCAGGTACCAGTGCTCTAGTTTCTCTGGTCTAGTTGGTGAATTGTAAAATAGAAGTACATGTTGTATATACAGATGAGTTGAGCCCTTCAGCAATGTTGGTTATCTCGATATTTGTTAATAATATATGCAGCTGAAAGCTCAATTTTACCTGCACATTGCTTGGGGATCGGAGATGCACTTTTACATAATTTTCTTATCTCCTGCTGGTGGAGCAAAGTGCTCTCGATCTTAATTACTGTGGGCAAAGCTAAGCATGGCTGTTCATTGATAGAGAAATCAAATAGTAAAAACATTTAGGGCAGTTTCAGACCTGCTTTGTGAGTACATACATGGAGATTCCCCCCAGTGGCAGCAGTTCCCTGGCTTAAAGAAGCAGTAACCGCACTACAACCTCAAAGCCAATATGAACATAGATTCAAGCTGCTACAGTGTTGCAGTAATGCCACTGCCGTGGTGTGAGCATACTGATAGCAGTATCATATTGCTTCTACTTACAGGACCAACAAATATCTTCAAAGGGTTCTAGGGGCTCACATCACAAATGTGATTTTTAAATTGGCTACTTGTTCTATTTTAATTTACTTCTGAGACATAAAAGATTTTCTGTCACAGTCAGCTTTGTTAGAATAAATCATATGCGATATTATTTTACCATTTTGCAGGCAGATTACAACAAATTATCCAGATATAACATTTGATTGGGACACTGCCATAAGTAGGAAGCCCTGCAGATGTTTACAAATAAATACATTCCTACACAAAAATTGGGGATTGAAGAAGTTTGTAACTTTACAGCACTTTTTATTGTGCATTTACAGGTTGGATCCATGCTGTCTACACTCCTCAGGACACTCTAGTTTTTGGAGGGAATTTTCTACATAGTTTCAACATCCCCACACAGCTACGGATATACAGCATTGAGGACAGAACAAGGGTAAGTAACCATAGAATTCTTTGTAATCCTGGATTCAAGTTGCTATAGAAATCAATCCGATTCTTCCCCTCCATTTTTTTTCCTTGAATTATGTCAGTTTCCTTTCCTTGGGATGATGTCAGTTGAATGATTTTTGCTACAGGCAATAAACCTTCTTTAAAATAAAAATTTCTGTGTAAAGGGAACTATTAGCCCCCTGGGGGTCTAATTATTTCCGTATTTTTATGTCAAAAGCAGTACATTGTTTTGCATGTAAATTTGTTGTTTAATGTTTTAGGCCTGTAATTCTTAGGAATAACTCCTGGGTATGATAAAGTTTGAAACACAAATTATAATATAATAATTATAAATATTTTATAAATAAAATAAACTTTATTAAAAAATATAATTTTTTCAAACAAGAGTAGAAAAATAGAATACATTTTTAGATTTATTATTTATATTTTTTTTAATAACTTTATCACTGTAATCAACCTTTTAAACATTTTCCCGGCAAAACCACGCCTTACTGGCGTACCGACGCATCACATCAATCACACCAGGGATGTGATGCAGAAGCTGGCCGGGGATCTCTGAGGATGCCGCTGGATCAAAAATGAGCAGGTAGATTTTTTTTTTCTACCCCGAGTGTGGCTCTGGGTTAATACTTTTGGTATGTAAAATTCACCTCGAGCCACACTCGGAAATACCACCTTGAACCTCCATTAAATGTCTGTTAGTCTATTAACAAAGATCGGTGTTGAAGGCTTTATCTAGGTGGTTAACAAAAGTGAGCTGCAAAGCTCAGGAAAACTTTTGTTCCGATTTTTTGCCGGGGCTGACTCAAAGCAATTCCTTTTCTGCTACTTGTTGTCCCCAGTCTTTGGCCCTAAATGATGGCCCTCTGGAATAATTGCCATGATGCATCCATGAAGTACTACTTCTAAATGAGAAGAGGAATTTTTAAGTTAATGGAGGAGGGGCGGGACGAGCATGCAATTTAAACATTTGTTTTCATACATGAGGCCTGTAGTGTGATAACATATAACTGAGCCCTGTTATTCTCTGTCAGGTCCCCACAAAGTTTCGCTACCCATTCTACTATGAGATGTGCTGGTACGTGTTGGAAAGATATGTCTACTGCATGACCAAACGCTCTCACCTCACCAAGGACTTTCAGAGGGAGTCGCTAAGTATAGGTGAGTGTCTAATTCTTGATCATACAAATGATTATTATACTGAAATAAGAGTTTTTACAATGCTTTTGTTAACAGGCGTGTCCAGGAGAACAGCCATATTCCCTCATTATGCAGTTTTTGCATACCTGTATAGCTGTTTAATGATCGTGCCTTGCTTTTGGAAACATTTGACTGTCTGCAGTCTTTAATGCTGTAAAATAGAAACAAAGTCCCCGATACCTAGAAAGGTCATATACAAAGGGCATGTACCCTTAGGAGGCCTTAAGATCTTACGGTGATGCCTAAATGCCAACCCCCCTGTCATCACATAAACTAGTTACCTAGTAAGGCGTGGTTTTGCTGCTTTTGCTTCTCAGGAAAAGAGATTAAACATTGGAGCTGTAATATTTTTTGGTTTTTCACACTCCTTTCCAAGAACAAAAGAAAGATGCAGAAATTAGCACTGTACATACAGTGCCGTTCTGCTCTATGGAGGCAGGGGGGAGAACGAGGAAGTGGTACCCCACTGCGCCCTCTCCCCTTCACTTGCATTGCGGTCATTTGTTCGTGGATCCCTCAAAACTCTGTATACATCAGATTCTCATCCAATACCAGCCCTGAGAAGAAAATCGGACAAGAATCATTCGACGTGTGTACATAACCTTGTGTGTACATAACTATGACGTTACTCTGTAAAAGGTGCTAGTTTCCAGGATTAGCATGTTACTGCATGTGGTTCAGCAGAGGTATGCTCTTTCCAGGCATAAGTATTGCTTTTCAGACAAAAAAGCTTAAACAATTGCACCCTTCAGTGCTGGATTTGAGCTTTGGTTGTGCCAGAATCTGCTCAGGTAATAGGTCCTCTAATTTTCAAAGTTTTGTTATTTTTCCAAGCAGAGAGCAAGTCATAAAATTTCTTCTGATATACAGATCAGGTTTCTGGTAATTTATTCATTTTTTTTTCTTTTTTCAGACCTGGAGCTAAATGGCCGTCGGAGACCAGACACACCCTCTTCATCTTCATCTTCTGCCTCATCTTCATCTTCTGCCTCCTCTTCATCCTCTGAGTATGATGATTCATCAGATCAAGATTGGGAGGAAGAAGAGGGCTTAAGGAAAAGAGACAGAGACAGAAGGAAAGCTGAACGTGAACTTCAGAGGAGGAGAGAAAGGGAACGGCGGCAGAGGGAGCGTGAACAACAGCGCAGGGAGGAAAGGATAATTTTATCTAGCCTCCCCACTGCACACAGGCCTCTGACTCCACCTCCACCTACCCCTCCCTCACCGCCCAGCAACACACCTCCATGTTTGACATGGTTTGAGATGGAAGGCTTACTTTGCCTCGTTAAGAAGCTTGAATCTCTGCCCCCACACAAGAAGTGCCTGCCTGATGGCATTGAAGATCCAGATGCTCTGCTTGCAGATGTCAAGGTGAGTGTTAGTGAATATTATTCTGCTATTGTCTGTTCTGTTTTTTTCCCTCCTAATAGTTGCCAAAATTACATGCTCTGTTGATCAGTACACTTTGACATTTTTATTGGTCCCTATCAGTTGTTTCAGTTTTACTTGCCAGTACAGAGAAATTGAAGGGCAGGAAAAAAAAAAAAGAATAATTTCCAGGAAATGTGGGGGACTCTTGGTTAGATGATGGTAACTGGGGAATGGTGATAGTAAGACTTCACAAGAGTTTCTTTTTTGATGATGCTGGAGAGAAAAAATATAAAATCTACAGCATGGTTGGGCTGTGGTATAGGTTACATTTGCAGTGTGCTGGCAGAAGGATTTTTAAAAAAATGCATTGTTAAGTGGTGGTAACGTAAATTGGACTCCTTGATGGCATCAGTAACACATGATTTACATGATATCGAGTGTGTTGATTCCAAATCTGAACTCAGAATTTGCCTATCACGTACAGATTGTAAGTTAGAGGCGTGCTATAGCTGTACAAATGGTCGGTAATTGGGCAATGTATTTTTAAATGGGAACATTATAACAGTTGCAGCTAGCACTATGCCTGCTGCCACCTCTGCTGAATCACGCCCCCTGGTGGCATGCATGTTCCAGCAGCGGTTGGGCATGTCTGGGCAAGTCAGTGAGATGACGTCAGAAATTGCTATATAATAATATTAGCTATATAATAATATTATTATATATAAGGCGAGATGGACCAAGGGCTTGGCTCCAGTTGGAAACCATCTTATTGGATAGTACAGCTAGGCCATGGTGAGTCTGTTTTTGAGCTAAAGATGAGTAGGCGCAGCTGTGGTAATAAAGAGGACAATTTTTGCTACATTTGTGGCAAATATACCCCGTGTGATCAACGCATGAACCTAACCAAGAGGGTGAGGTTTGCTTACACGTATTACTTTGGATGTGAAATTGGAGATCAGGATAAAAGCTGGGCACCTCATATCTGCTGTCAGGTGTGTTACACTGGCCTAACACAATGGTTGAATAGGAAAAGGAAAAATAAAATCCTCTTGCTGTGCCAATAGTTTGGCGTGAATTGTCTATCCTGATTGTGAATCCGCGGTAAAGCCAGTGCCACATGATGCAGGGAATCCAGTGCCAGTCCCTCCTACCTCTGTTGTTGCTAACAGTGACATGTTGGATAAGGAACAGGAGGATGATGTCAATGGTAATGAATGTTATGAACCCCAATTTGAAGAGGGTAAGCCACATTGTATAAACCAATCAGATTTAGATGATCTAGTAAGGGACCTGTCTTTGTCAAAAAAGAAGTTTGAACTGTTAGCCTCCAGATTAAAGGAGTGGAATTGTCACACAAAGTTCACAGGTTATTACAAGCTGGAAAATGACATTAGCTTCTGTACCGATGTGAGTGGTCTGATGATGGAGTTAGGTTGCAAATACCGTGTTTCCCCGAAAATAAGACCTACCCCGAAAGTAAGACCTAGCACTATTTTGTAAACCTGCCCTAATATAAGACCTACCCCGAAAATAAGACCTACCCCGAAAGTAAGACCTAGCACTATTTTGTAAACCTGCCCTAATATAAGACCTACCCCGAAAATAAGACCTAGGAGAAAAAGAAAATAAAAGCATACATACCGGTAAAT